>NW_020273628.1:355417-548471 GCF_003268045.1 Sipha flava | reverse complement strand
CTCGGAGTGCGGCAAGCGGTACGCGACGTCGTCGAACCTGTCGCGGCACAAGCAGACGCACCGGAGCCTGGACTCGCAGTCGGCGAAGCGGTGCAACGTGTGCGGCAAACCGTACGTGAGCATGCCCGCGCTCGCGATGCACCAGCTCACGCACAAGCTGACGCACGCGTGCGACGTGTGCGGCAAGATGTTCAGCCGGCCGTGGCTGCTGCAGGGTCACCTGCGGTCGCACACCGGTGAGAAGCCGTACGGTTGCGCGCACTGCGGCAAAGCGTTCGCGGACCGGTCCAACCTGCGCGCGCACATGCAGACCCACTCCGGCGACAAGAACTTCGCGTGCCCGCGGTGCTTCAAGTCGTTCGCTCTCAAGTCGTACCTGAACAAGCATCTGGAGTCCGCCTGTCTGCCGGCCACGGCCACCGCTTCGTCCAACGCCGCGAGTCCCACGCCCTTGTCCCCGTCACCGTCGCTGTCGTCCTCGTCGTCGTCGTCGTCGTCGTCGTCGTCCTCGTCGTCGTCGACGTTGTCCTCGTTGTCATCATCGTCGTCGTCGTCATCGTCCTCGTCGTCCACATCGCCATCGCCGCATCAACAACCGCAGCACCATCAGCATCACCATCACCAGTCACCGCCGCACCATCTAAACGGCCAGCAACACGTGCATCTTCAACAGCAGCAGCAACACTTACACCATCTGACCACTGCCGCCGAGATCACCAATCTCAACTTGTTGCGTCCCACTGTACTGCACACTGCTTGAGCCATCGTCGTCCTGCGGTTACATGATTTATCCTCCATCTCCTTCCCTCGTCCTCGTCCTTCGTCCTAACAAACTCGTCCACGTACAAAAACGTTTTCTTATCCTCGGTTTATTATTGTAATTTATTTTTCCTTTCTCTTACATTGTTCTGGTCGTATACGTTATAGTCAATTTTTTCGAAAATCTTTAAAATCTAGTTCATTATACATTATTTATTATTACGGTAAGGTTTCTTTTATTTTATTTTTTATATTTTTTTTTTTTAACGATAGGATAACTTTTCTATTTTTCTCTCTCTCATTCACATACATACATAATCACTAGTCACGCGCTTCTAGTCAATTTTTATACAGCAGATATAATTTATATATATACACATATATATATATATATTTATAATTATACTTTTTTTTCTTATTCGACGTAACAAACCCAACACGACGATGATAATATTGGTTTAAGTTTTATTCTTCTTGTCATTTTTTATTCGCGAAAAGGGGTGTGCAATAGCGTGTTGTATTTTGTTTCGACATTGTCAAACTATAAAAGTCGTTTTTTTATTTAAATACATATTATTATCATTATTTTTATTACTATTATTATTATTATAATTACTATTTTATCTACTTAGTTTTAATCAAATCATGATTTTATTTAGCGAATATTATTTGCATGATATTTCACATTATAGCATTAATGAACATTTCCTAGGCGTCAGTAAAAAATAATACAATTGTGCGGTTGGTTCCTAACCTTGTCCGACCCTGTGTATAGTATAGTAATATTTGCCAGCGGTTGATTAATTCTTTTATGTATATACATATTATATACGTATGTGGATTCAAGCATGTAAAGTGCGTGCATTTTCATTCCTTTTTTTTAATAAGTTTTTTTTTTTAATTTCAATTGGATGTATACACACGTATATGTCAGAGTGTGTGATCTAGTCATTTAGATTAAGTAGTACTACCGGGAGTGGTAATGTATAAGAGAATGTGATCTCAAAAAAAAAAAAAAAAAAAATTAAAATAATTAAAGATAAAAATAACATCGGAAGTATATTATATTGAAATGTATTGTGTAAATAAAACGTATGTAGACACTAAGCGATTTTTCTCATACATAGTTTAATGAAAAAAAAAAAAAAAAAGATAAATACAAGACTAAAATGTGGTACATGTTAGTAGTTGATGTTGGGAAAACTCCTAGTAAATATTGCATTTACCCGTTTCTGTTCAAAGACCAATAACTGAGATTAGATGGAAGAGATTAGAGTACAAAAACTGAGACACCAAAAATTGTTTTTCTAGACTAAATTATTAATTATGTTATGTAGATTTAAGAAAATGATATAGTAAAAAAGCAATAACGTAACCTATTGGTATGCTCAATAACGTAATAAAATTAGGGGGGGGGGGGAAGAAAAAGAATAAAAGAAAAAAAAATGTTTAAAAATATTTTCATTTCGGATTTCAAAAATATTTGATTATTACCAATAAAACGTTGATATTATTTATCCTAGACGTACGTTTTCTATCTATTATATGCAAGTTAACACTTATGTGTATATATTGTTTCTCTCTCTCTCTCTCTCTCTCTTTCGATTTATAATCTCGTGGTGTATAACTTGAAAATCTTTTATGAACTTAATACATTTTTTTTTTCTGGTCTAAAATCTTGGATCACCCTCGTATAATTTGTTAGGATGTTTGATGATATACTTTTAAGGAAACTCGTGTACATTTATAAGTACGTATTCGGAAAGCAATAAAACTGTAGAGGGAGAAACGGGAGCGTATAAACGAAAGCCTTCCGGGAGCCTCTGGTAGAGCGTAGAGCAATAATTTTGTGAAACCTATAGCAATATATTATTATATACATATATATATATTATTATGTGCATTGTATATTTTTTTTTTTTTTGTTTGTTTCGTCGAATTATAGACGCAAATCGTGTGAAGTAGAAGAGCTGACCCGCGCGCGCTCGGCACTCGTATAAAAGTAGATGGGATACATACATAAGGCGTCCTTCGTTTTGTTTATATTTTATTTTTATACAACATATATTTATCATTTTAAAATAATATTTTATTTTGTAAATAATTTATTATTACTAATATTATTATTATTATTATTATTATTATATAAATCTGTTTAGGGATTTCGGGTACATGTGGCAGCGGCTGCTGCGATTATATTATGTTTTGTAACAACGGTTTATTGTATAGCCGGCGGCCGCGGCTGCGTAGTAGAAGTCGTTTTTGAACAATTGAAAATTAAAAAGTTTATAAAAAAAACACATAGTGGCCTTGACGAATTCGACACGATTATTCTCATATACATAATATATTGTAATAGGTAGAAACACTCTGAGAAAATTTAAAAACTACCAAACCCTTCGCCTAAAAAAGAAATGAAAAAAAATAATTTAAAGACATTTGAAAATTGTTAACTCACACGATTGAATGTATGCTTATATATAAAAAAAAAAAAATTAAATAAAAAAACAAAAAAAAAAAATTAGCCGAATATATTAAATAAATATATTAATATTATATTACGAGAAGACCGAAACGCAGTAGTTTTGCTCAATAATTATTATTATTATTATTATTATTATTATTATTATTATTATAATTAAACGTAATATTGACGTAGAGTTTGTATAATAAAAATATTTATATACATATTATTTATTTGGGGGGGAACAATATTATTGTATTAATAGATCTAATGACGAAAATATGTTTATTATTTATTTGTTTGTTTTAGTGTGTAGCGAGACGACGGACATTTTTCGTGCCTATATTATATATTATTTATTATTTCGTAGTGTATTACGATAACATATTTATTGTATATTTTCATAAATAAAATTATTAAATAGTTGAAAAACATTCGCTACGTTGTGCGCAACATCATCGTTATTCGGTATACCTTTACGCATCATTCCTAATAAGTCTTTGGGCCGCGACGGAACGTATACGAAAACCCTGTACAGTTGGCCCGCGCAAACGGGACGCAATTAATTCCGAATCGTTCCGTCCGCGAGATACGACGTTTACTGCGTTTCCGACAGTGGCGTACGTGACGCGGAAAAACTCGCAGCAGTGGCGTGTTTACGGGGAAAGGGATTTTGGTAGTCCTCCCCCTTGAGCTTTTATTTTTTTTCCTTTTCATAACAGGTACTACGATCTTTACCAGCACAATCCAACCGAGGAAACACGTTTAAAAGAATTTGACGTTTAAACGGTCGTTACATTTTTAACGCATTCGGCTGGTGAACGCGTACGCAACTAAACAAGTCCATAGGATCAATCCGAATGTTCAAAATTTTCCCGTCGACCGTTAGTAATGTGTTACAGTATTTTTCATCGAACACTGATTTCCATTAAACACAACTGACTGGTTTATTAACCGTAAAACCACATTTGAAGGTAAATTTACGTGCGCAACTTTTTGAGAATAAAAAGTAAAAATATACGCCTCATTATTATTTACCTAGCATTTTTAAACGAGCACCACTATTGCTAGAAAATCAAGAAAAATAGGAGTTAAAAAAGCTAGTCGGATAAGTTATATTCGTCTACATGAATTCATCTACATGTTATCATCGCTGAATTGAACATTTGGTAACATAAAATACTTACGGACAACATAACTCACCTCTTAGGACACACGGCTTTAGATACTCGCGATAAAGAATTGTATCCTGATTGTCAACTAAAGGTTAAAAAAAATTTCGTCAAGTCAAATTTTTAATAGGTAAAAAAGCGGTTTTTTTCTAAGTTTGCCAGGAGCGCTGGAACGAATCTTCCGGGCCACTGTTTTACGCCTGCACCGCGAGCCAGCGGCAATCTAACGCAAAGGCGTACGAATGGTCGATGGAGGGGGGGGGGGGGACGGAGAAAAATCTCGAGGAATAAAAAAAAAATCAAGTCTTGAAATGGTAAGAACGAAAAAAAAATGTCCGCATCTCGAACGTTTCAACGTAACGTTCGTCGACTGTGTTGGAATCGGAAAGCCCGGTAATCGAACGGGTACGAAAACAGACGTTCGACGTCGACACAAAAACTGCACACGGTATTGGACCGGCAACCAGGAGAAAAAACTCGTGCGGTCAGCTGCTCGGGGCGGCCTCGAGGAGACGCGGTCCTACCGCGGGCAAAAGGGTTTACTTTTTACCGGGGCATAAATCTTTACACGCGTACGGACGCCGCCACGAACCTCTCCGCACGCGCATCGCAGATCACTGGACGCGAAGAGCGCTTATCCCGTTCGACCGTGCCCCGGCCCTTGTACCTCGCACACGGTCGTCGTTATTATCGGTCGTGTTTGCCATTGGTTTCATAATATATAATAAATATCATGAGACCATTCGAATTTACCGTCGTCGTTGCAGCGCGCACGACCGTTGCACACCGGGTAAACCGTGCGTCCGCTCTTTAGCCGTTGACCGGCCGCTCGCAAAGCCGTTTTCTTTCAGCCGTTCTCGTCGCGCGACGGATTCTACGCGTCGAAATCGTCAACATCGTTTCGGACGCGCGTTGTCGATCGCCGTACGGTCGTGAACGCAAGCTCTCTCACTCTCTCTCTCTCTCTCTCTCTGTCTGTCTCCACGTGCACGATGACCGATCGTGTTTGAAGCGCACACGGAGACCGGGACCGATAACGTTTAACGAGCAAAGGGACGGGTCCGAAGGAACGGGATGTCGCGCAACCGCTTCACACGACGTACGCTGTACCGCTGTACGGTATTTTTAAAAGTTCGACGGCGTGTTTGCGCTCGAAGCGCGTTATAATCGTAACAGCATACTTCGCACCCGTTGATCGGCGAACAGCGGCGGGACACGGTATTTACTTAAAGATGCCCGTCGGTCGGGCCGATAAAGTTCCGAGGTGAACCGTATCGCGTTTTCCGACCGGCACACTGGTACGCGCGCCCGCCGTTTACTCCGTTCTTCCGCGGACGTGTTCAACGGACGGGCGTCGCGCGAGCTTTTGTCAACAACACGACCGTGTCGACCGCGGGCAAACTAGACCTAAACAAACATGTACGCGAGCCGTGTGCACGGACCGCGGTCCCTGTCGCACAGCTGCGGCTCCCTCCCCGACCATCTTCCGAAAGGATTTTCCTCGACCATGTCCGCGTGCGTTTTATGCCGGGACGACGGCGCAGTTTTTAAAAAAAAAAAAAAAAATTCTCGGCCGGTCAACGCCCGGTCGGGCTGTTATCGTTATTAATCGGTCGCGGATGAGAGATAAATCGTTTCGAACATTTTTTTTTTTTCCCCCTTATCCGTCTTACGCGCTACATCCTATCCAAACAGATATCGCGTTCCGCGGTATCGGCCTAGACGGTTCTAACGTTTCTGACGTACAAATACTCTTGGAGCAGACCAGTTAAACGCTAAAAACAAACATATTTTTCGTTACGTACTGTTCCTCGAATTCGCAGCGTACAAAAAATATGAGAAACTAGTGAAGGGTACACGAGTTGAAAAATCCATCACCGTCTCACGGTAGATAAATAAATAGGTACCAACGGATAAATCAATTTTTATTTAAATGTGATTGGCAATGCATAATTTCGTATAAATATTACTTCGACGAAGGCTCACGTGTGCCTATGGTGTTTTTAAGGCGATTAATATTTAGGGTGGAAAGAGTTCAATTGTGTTAGTCTTACCGGTTATACGTGCACAAGGGTAAGAGCATAACCGGCTTGTTGAGCTTCGCGACGTACCAATGTGACTCCCCCTACACATCGCCGGGAATTATTTTTATTAAAGAACTTATGGGGTGCGCGTCACAGTGAAATGTGCACCGTCGCCGGGTATTTTTATCGCAGTTTTATCACTCGGAGGGCCCATCGCATGAGTTTGCCTATAGACACGTTATACAATGAAAGTATACATAGTTCGATGATTTCGGTTACTGCACTATAACTATACAATATAATCCGATTATTACGATGCCGTACATAACGATATTCTGGATGAAACGAATCCCGGCCACGTATTCGGTTGATTTTATTTCTCACGTGCAGTAATTTCGGTCGGACATTACGATATCGGTCACAACGATAATTCAGACATAACGATATTATTTCAAAATTAAAATTAATTTTTTTATTCGTCTATAACAGTAAATTGGATTTCGTTTCGTACGATACTTCGTTGTTTAATCTGCAATACACGCGTATACGCTATAACTGTAACATGGATACGTGTATCGCATTAGTATATATATATATATATATTATACGAAATATAGGCGAATAGCGTAGGTATTTATTTTACTATTCCTGTCACCGTTTTGATTCTAATCCATGTTCTGTTTATCTTAAAAATAACGATTAAAATACATCGTTGTTTTTCTATCGCAGAAAAAGTGAAAGTAATAGAACGTTTAGAAAATAATGTTTCAATCAACTTTATCTACCATACGGAAACCAAATAGGACCAAATATAAAAGGTTATTCTAAAAAACGCCACCATCTAACAAGAGAATAAAATCTAGCCAACATCAAGACGTGGAAGAGGCACTTATAGAATGTTTCAAAATCTAAAAATCTAAAACCTTTTTAATAAATGGTCCAATACTCCAAGAAAAAGTGATTAAATTTGGGAAGCGTTCTAATAAGACAGATTTTAAATGTTCTCCTTGGACAACCCATTTTCGCTAAAGACACAATATCGATTTTGGAAAAATAAGTGGAGAATCGGTAAATATTTCTGTTGGTGTTTCGGAAAATCGGCTGGAGCACGTTTGGCCTAATTTGTATAAAAATTATACAAATCGTAATATAATTCTGATGAAACCTGATAATTTTTTCGCACTACATCGTCTCAATCATTACGTTTTAAAGGGGAAACTTACAGTGGAACTAAATTATCTGAAGATCGACTTACGGTTCTTGTAGCTACTAATGTGAATCGTTCAGAAGAGAAAAAATAATCTGCCGGTAATTGAAAAGCCTTAGACTCCGAGTTGTTTTAATAATGTCAACAACTTAACTGTTTACTATAGAAGCAATAAAAAAGCATGAATGACTGTAGACATTTTTTCAAATTGGTTGAATAAATGGGATAAACAACTAGGAAAGGAAAAACGGCTTATCCTAATAACTATAGACAACTGTCCGGCTAATCCTTCAATACAAAATGTTTCGACTTCATAAAATTGCTTTTCTCCCTCCTAACATTACTTCTGTACTTCTGCTTACAGATCAAGAATTGTGAATCTCAAAATTATGAATC
Organism: Sipha flava; assembly: GCF_003268045.1. Classification (NCBI taxonomy): domain Eukaryota; kingdom Metazoa; phylum Arthropoda; class Insecta; order Hemiptera; family Aphididae; genus Sipha; species Sipha flava. Next base: position 540,449 of record NW_020273628.1, on the reverse strand, counting down.
GAGAGGAACAGAGAATAGGATTAAAATTTTCGGTGCTGAATGCAATTTTAATACTTTCAGGAGCATGAAACAACAACAATAAAGAACTGTTTCCGCCATGCTGGCGTTCCCAGCTGCAGTATACGATAAAGTAGAAAAAGAAACAATAAACGACAAAACAGAGTGCTTCCCCGAAGAAAACTTACAAAATATTGTCGAGGTTGACGTTGCACAAAATATTTTTGTAAGTTTTTTTCGTCATCCGGATACAACGAAGCTCGGATATAACGATCTGATTGTCTAGGTCCTTTGAAGATCGTTATAAGCGGATTCCACTGTACATTATAAAACAAATGCAGATGTATATATCGTTTTTGCGCATAGTACAGTGTTTTGTTTATAATCTGTTGGTGCTGATGACGAATCATAATGCGCGTGAGGATTAAAAAAGATAAATCGACTCGCAGCCTATACATATTGCTGCATTAGGGGGAAACTATATTATTATTATTATTATTATTTAATACGCTCAAACGATAAAAACGCGCGTGTACTACCGTTGATAAAGTGCGCGTGCGTTACGTACTACTCACGATACCATATAATAATATATTGTTCTAAAATCAATGGTAATCACTCTCGGCCGCCGTTTAAACGGAATATAAACGTTGCGTTGTATATTTAAATAGGTAGGTGCACGTAATAATATAAACTTCGGGTACGTGCGATGTATGTGAATTCCGAATCGCGTGCACGAACGTAGTTTGATCGCTCGAGTCGTCAATCGACACTCGGGTGTATTATTACTGCACACATGCATTAATTTAATAATAAATATGATAAATTAAAACATTTTTTCGGTGTAAATTTCCGCGTCCCCCCTTCACGTCCCCGAGAGATTTGGTAGTTTATAATATAAATTGCTTGCTATTCATATTCATCCGCGTCATTCGAAAAAGTAAACTGCAACACGATGGTATAGCTGTGTGGTTAACAAAAGCATATATTTTTATTTTTCGTCCCAAGAGTTTGCATCGCTGCGCACTTTTTATAAGGTTTTTCTATTTGTTTTTCACAACGACTGGATTTCGAAAACGAAATCAAACGTATTAACTATACGAATACGCGAGCTGGAGTATTATGCGGTATTCGGTGGTTTAAAATTGATCGCGCCATAAACGACGGGGTAAATTTGGGCGCGGCTACCGTACCGGCAGAGGACCAGTTTTTCAATTTATATTCAAAACAAGTATAAGTTTTCGAAAACTAACCCACCATCGAGAACAACGTCGAACGACTTCAATCCAAACCGAATACGTTTCGTCAAACGCTTTTTCGGTTTTAATGAGCGGGATCACGTAAACGTTATTTGTCTTCGGTGTCGAATTTTAACTTTTATTAATTTTGCTTTCAAAGCTTCTCGTCGTTGTATAGTTTTTCGGGTTTTCAATCAACTGTTCTCACCGTCTCCCAACCGATATAATAATGCAATGCACTCGAAACAACATTTACTCGAATAACTCGCACTCCGATGAAACGTTATGCCGTTACGGAGAACGGTATCGTTTAAATCCATTTGATGTGCAATTAACGCGCGCGTCGCCCCGGGAACGTTTTACCACACATCCGGTCTGTGAAACTTTACACTGTATTCAGCACGTCGAATCGAAAAAATAAATGTATACTCATTACGCGTTACGTCCAAGGCCGTCCCGAAGGGGGGTCTTGAGGGACCTAATTTTACTTACGGGAAAAAAAATATTGCATATTTCGTAATACAGTGTATACACGAATAAAATTTATATAACTACTTATTATACTATATAAAATATTACTATATATATATATATATATATATATGTATATAATTGAACTGTCAATTTTAAGAACGTGCGACACTGACATATATTTACATGTTAAAAAGTAAAAATACGATCACATATAATTAATTATACTACATACATTGAGTAAAAAAATTGTAATCAGCATTTTTCATATCATTCATCCCCCCTTGATTTTCATCTTCGGGACGGCCCTGGTTACGCCAAATATAATTGCATACACATACATTATATATATTATATACACGTATATTATGTAATATGATACATAGTACGTATCACTGTAACGGTTTATTAATTTATTGTATTATAATTTTTTTTTTTTGTTTTTGTTTTTCCTGTACGCGCGTTATTTTACCGCCACGACGACAACACACACGGCTTATCATCGTTTCGGAGGTGCTCGCACATCGAATAATGTTCGAATAAGTTGTCTGTTCAGTGCCGCAAAAACCGGGTGTGCAGAGCGTGCCGCGCACACGGGCCCCAAGGCTTACATAAATTTGGGGGGTCCCCTAGTCCCATCCTAAAATACACTATACTTTACAAACACACAATTATTTAATAATATCATATTATTATTTTATAATAAAAAGAAACTTTTTTTTAAAATTCAGTTAAGGTTGTTATAATATTTTAGAGTAATTTTATATTTATCTAACAAATGAATCCATTGAGTATTTGAGTAGGGGGCATACAACATACCTACCTAAACTACTTAAACAAATTTACTACATAAATATGCAGTGAAGTATAATATACAGTTGTAGGTATTTATGTACGAGTACCATACACTAACTGATGTGAAACGTGTTTTAAAACCTAAAAATGTTGATCTTATAAATAAGACGTACAACAAAAAATAAATCCTATGAAGGGGCCTAATATAATTACCGCACACGGGCCTCCAATTTTGTAGTTGTGGCACTGCGTGTGTTGTTCAGTTTCATTCAGCTTTCGAGGCAAGATCGAGCTCTTAAAACGTTGTATTACGACTACCCGTCGTTACGATGATAATGAAACGAATATGACGTATGATTCCATAGGGTTTTTCAGCCCGATTAGGTGGCCCTGTGTGTATATCATATTAATATTATATTGGTACACGGATTAAAACGCGTTTCCCGCAGTCGGATTTAGCTAAGCGCCAGCTCGTTGGCAACGCGAATAACCGAACCGTCCGTTATACAGTGGGTTTCTACCCATTTCCGAACCGAATATTCTCTTAAAATCGCATCAAACCGTCGCAGCGTAATTTCTATAAAACGGATGGAATTTTTCAACGAATCCAAACGATGATATACGTTTGGCTTGGCAATACGTCGCGCGTAATGCAAAGAACGGCGGGGGAGAAGAAGGTTGGCAGGACAGAGTTTCTCGTGGGATTACTTCTCTTTTTATCCGACCGATTTCACTTAGAGTATCACCGTGTCGTCTTACTTGTTGAGATCTATTCCTTTTAAAGAGAACTCAAAGAGGAGGTACACATACGCGTATGCAATGTATGCACTGCCGTGCCGAACGAACTTAATACAGTTATACGGTACGTGTGTACGTACACGTACGGTATAATGTATACGTACACGGAAAGCGCTCCGCTAGGATCTATAAATTCCTCAATGATCTAATTACGGGAAGTAAAAACCATCGTTTGCGCACTAACTCTTTCGGAAGATGATATACGTACCATAAGGCGTACTTTCGCCTCTCTATGCTTTCGCTGAAAATTTGCAAACCAACAATGAATTTACGCGGATATTATAGTACGATTACATTTAGTACGATTGCACGAGCGCACGTTACTCGCAGCTCATACTAATGTCATAACTCAGGGAGAGAGGGATGTGTTGACCGTTCCGGGCCCACTACATAACGTTTAAAAATTGATTGAATTGATCGTGCGGACTTGGAACTCGAATTTACTTAATCGCTTATCAACTCAACGGTTTCGTCACCCTACCACTCCGGATAAAATATCGGTTTCGCGTACATATTGTTTTAACACAGATTCCACGAGTTGGGTGGGGGAGAGATCATTTGCACCTTTATGGATGATACGTCTTGTATTGTACTTGACGACTGCACCACACCGCGGACGATGACGACGGAACGAAAAACGGGAACAGAAGTCGAGTCGACCGAACGCGATAACCAACGACTGTATACGGCACAAGCGCGTAAAACCAGTCGACGGACAGCGCGGGAAAGGAACAAACGGCATATTTATTCATTTTTTTTATTTTAATATCATACACATTTTTGTTTTATTTCTGGTGCCGTTCGGTAATATGTTCGCGTGGGGCGCGTAGGTGATGCGACGGGTGAAAAGAGGAGAGTACGACGCCGTCATAATGTTGCCAAAAAGAAATGGTCGCGGCAGGGTAGAGAACGCGGGGAACGGCGAACTTTGAGCAAAAAAGGTAATTTTGAACCCGAAGGCGTTATCGGCGAAGATAAAATCGAAGGCCATCGTTGTCTGCGGCGGTGGGGAGTTCGTAGAACGATTTAGCTACCCCGCCGCCGTTGCCGCACCTATCTACGTACGCTTTTTTCGGGCTGCGCGCCTTGGAATATACGTGTTTTCTTCAGCGCGTGTGTACGCGAATACAAATACAAGGTGTCCCGCGAGCTTTCGCAACATCGTCGCCGGCGACACACAAATAAAACCGTCGGTGTTTCGGCCGTTATATCCGCGCGAACCGTCAGCCACCGGTTTACCGTGGTTCTGAATTCGTTTGTCGAACGACGAGTGCGAGAAAAAATTAAACGCGCGTTTACTCCGTACAGTAATCTCGTCGTTATCGACGCGACGGCGGAGTAGGAGTTCTGGAGATGGGATAGGGGAACACGGTTCGGGACGAGTAACTCGGGAATTGAAACACCGGCCAGCAATAATAACGTATCATCCGCCCGTCGCGGCACGACCGGAATCCAATACGTATCACGCGAAAAGTCCGAAAAAACATAATGGAAACGGTCCAGCACTCCGGTTCACCGTTAGGCAGGCCTACGGCCTCCATTACAATTGAGCAGCCTCGGATATCCTTACGAGTCTTTGCTTTCGTCGGATGAAATAAATATTAGCGAAACATAATGTTTACAAAAAAAAAAAAAAAAAAAAAAACGTAAAAAAAAAAAATCAGCGAAAAAACGCCACGCTTCCGGTTTCGCCTAAGGGTCTGAAAATGTCTAGATCAGCCCCGGGCCATCCGCAGTCGAGTCCGTGCGCGCGCCACGAGACGACGCTCAAACGTTGCGGTACGATGCCCGCGAGAACCGTTCGCGGCAATTCGTCGCGCGAAGACCGTCGGCGGCGGGGACGACGTGCGTTCGTGACAGTCCGTCTCCGACCGCCCCCCGCATCGTAAATTTCCATTTTCACCACACGCGCGAACCTCACCCCCTACCGGAACGCGTTCCCGCCCGTCGCACCGTCTTTCGGCTACGCGTTATAAAATCACGTGATAAATCACGCCGCCGCGCACCGAACGATACGCGATCCAATTTCAAAGCAACCGAACGGGCCGGGCGGCATTCAACTCCCGCGGTGATGAGCACCTTGAGGTACGGTTTTTCCAAGCTGTGACCGGCCGTGACGACCATCATGTCCATCATGGATTTATTATAAGTATAGGAAGGAGAAACAATGTATACTCCTCGTGTACACACAAAGGACTTGTTCGACTATCGGCTCATCGTCAGTTGTCGGTTACCGGTGAAGAGAGTTTTCGATGTTTTTCGATTCGATCAATTTGTTTGTAAAAATTTACGATGAACCTGGTTCAGCGGCGCGATGCGACTCACGCAATACACTGCTGCCACAGATCGTATATTATTACGCCGCACCCGCACGTGTCGTCCACGGTCGTGCAGCACGGCGAAGTCGCGTTCGACGGCAGAACCGTTGCGCGCCTTGTTCAACGTTAATCGAACCAACAACTATTAGAGGCGCTGAAATCGCTGAAAATAAAAATTGAACGGAATTTCACTGCAATCGCTATAGATTATATAGATCTGGAAAAAAAACGAGAATGCTACTTTTTAACTCAGGGGTGCTAAAAACCTTAATTTCGCCTGTGCGACCGATCGTTTGTCGGACCGTAAACGGAAGCACGTATTTTCGCGTTGTTTTTCCGGTCGGATTTTCTACGACGTCTGTAAGCGAGCCACGCGGGTACGCGAAATACTACGGTCGGAACACCGGTGATTCGCGTAAAAATTAAAATACGGCAAAAAACCGCCCGTCAAAACGCAAACACTCCCTTTACGTTTTTGATAACAGATCGGTCTGCTTCAACGTCGGAGCTGACGTTTGCCGCGACGCAAGTTCGTAAGACCGAAACCATGCGGGCGTTAAACATGGCGACGTGCAAATGATAACACTATTGTACGGCGATCAAACCTGCGGTGAATATAATAATAACTACGACGGCGGTACGATAATACGTAATGTACTCGTCGCAGTGGCGCACACAGGATTTTTTTTCGGGGGGGGGGGTCAAGGTAAAAATATAACACATTTTACAATTAACAAAATTATGCAAATCTTTAATATATTTTGACTTAAATAATAGCATTGATAATAGAATAGACTATTCTATAATCAATGATACTAGATAATCAATACTAGATTTTCATATTTCAAACTTGTAAAATTTGTAAATTTTTACCTAGACATCGGAGAAAAGTTCGTGGGGGAGGGGTTACAAACCCTTAATCCCCCCCTGCGTGCGCCACTGATTCGTAGTGTAATCGTAACGTGTACGGTTTTGTTACGCGTTCGCTGACACAATAATAATTCGAACACGTATCCGAACACCGTGCGGAAGACGCGACGCGTCACCGTCAACGTTTCGTTCGTTCCGTTTCCGATGAATTTTGCGGTGCAAGCCGAGTACAAACGATCGTCCCGGGTTTTTCAACGAAAGCTCAAAGCGGAGACATGGACCTAATCAGTTGTTATGAACCACTGAACATTACAATATGATTGTAATTATAAGTAGGTATTTATGTAAATGTACGGGTATTCGATTATATTGTAAACCGATTGTGCGCGTGTGTCAGTGTACAAAACGATTTGTCCATACGACTGTCAAAGGAATCTGCTGATTCGTGCGTCGACACCGGGCGACCAGCTCGTACGAATAATGCACACGCAGGGGCGGCGCTAGGGGGTGGACAATAGGAGCAGTTGCCCAGGGCCCCGCGCCTTAAATTATAATTAAGGCTCCGCGGTCCTGATTTAACTGAACTTAAAATATTCTATTAATATAAATTATAAGACCCAACATTTATTTTGCCCAGGGCTTCGCAAACTCTAGCACCGTCACTGTGCACACGACACGCACGTCAGTGTTGGTCCTTACAACGAATCATCGGAGTTGTCAGACAAAGCATTTCGGAGCATTACTATGTTATAATAATAGTTGTACTTTGTCCAGAGTTTCTCGTATCCGATATTAGAGCGAATTTAAGTGATGTCCGTTACGCACAGTCGTCCGGCTACAGACCGAACGTACGTATTACCGTCACGCGGAAACGACGACGGGGCACGGCGAAATGCCGATTTGATTTCGGTGCCTAAAACGTATACGCTTTCGAGCCGTCGACGGTAGCGATAAATAATATAGTACAAAACATCATCCGCGTACCGTCGGAAAAACCATCTAAGCGTATTACGTTCTACACGAACAACAATACACGTATACGTACGGTCGTATGAAATACAACGCGACGGGCTCTCGAGAAATCGGTTACGACGAACCGTGGGACGAAGACAAATGACGCGAACGATTTTTGCGAAATTCGCGGGTACGCGTGTCGTAATACACCACGAGAGTATGATATTTTCAAGGCTGAGCATTAACGAGTTAAAAGTTAAAATTAAGTTAAAACGTTAAGCCAATTAACTCGTTACATTTTTTACGAATTAACTTTTAACTTAATAAGTTATTTTTTTTTTTTAAGATTAACGTGTTAACGTTAAGTTAATTTTATTTAAAAGTTTTTAAATTAAGTTAATTTTAGTGCTAAGAATAATGCAAATTATTAAATGAGGTTTTTATTATATTTACGATTTACTATTTTAATATGTGTTATTGTATAAACACCATAAACCTATGGAAATTCTAAGAATATTCTGTGAAAATAGTAAATACTATGAGAGCGAGTGTCGATGAGGGATTAATCACAAAACAGCTTTGGTATAATTTCCAATTTGATTTCAATCTTAAAACTGTAAATTGATTTGAGTTTGAGTTCAGGACTAAGATTTGGTTTAGAAAAGTAGGTTTTTTGATAGCTATTTATTGCTTTTATTTATCATTTTAAATTTCCCCAGTAATTTTCGTGAGCGTAAAAAAACTAATATTATGTGTGTAATTTTTTATTTTTGCGAATTAGAAAATTTTAACTTTAAACTAATTTAAGTTACTTTTAATTTAACTTAACTTTATTATTTTAAAATAACGTAACGAGTAAAAAAAAAATCGTTAACTTGCCCAGCTTTGGATATTTTCTCGTGCAAGTCGATTTTCGATCGGATGAACACGAAGCGCAAACCGTATCTTAATTAATTTTCAAGACTACCCTTTTTATCGAAGTCCTTCGTAATTTTTTTTTTTTTCGGGCTCGATCAACGTAGCACGTTATGCAGGTCTCGAGTACTGCTTACATTTTTAAGTACTACGTGGCGTACGTTTTATTTTCGAGTTTATATACATAGGTATTATACGCGCACGTTCATTAGGCGTTTTTATTATTATTATTATTATTTTATTTCGTATTTATTATAATGTAACAAGGGTATGAAATACTTTTATTGATAACGGCGCGCAAAGCGATGTCACGCGTACACCTAAACAGTAACCACTCCGCGCGTGCACCGCCCAACCTATGTGGAACACCGAATTGATTCCGTCGTTCGTACGTGTACGACGAATACGATTGGCTCGATCCGAGTGGAAACAATGTCACCGTGGTTATTTTTCAGCTCGTTCCCACGTACACGCCAACGTATTATGCACGCGCGCGCGCATTCCGTTGCATCGCGCAGCTCGTTAGAACCGCGCGGCGATGCCAACCGCTCCGGTTGATCAATAATGATAACGGCGAGCAGCGCGCGTTCCGTTATGTTATCGTTAATTTTCGATTTCCCGTTGCGGTCGCGCGGGTGCTGCGCCGAAATAATTTTATTCACGCGTCGTTAAGTACAGTGCACGCGCCGCAGAGAGAGATTTAAAAGTGCCTGGAACACGACCAAGTCCATGCGTTGCAATGGCAGTGGCGACGACGAACCGCGCGGTGCCGGCGTACGGGGGGGGGGGGGGGCGGTGAAGTTTTTCGAAGTCTATAGATAACCGTATAAACACAGGGTTTTAAAGTTGAAACGGGCCCGCGTTTCCTGCCGCGGGATTCTCGGCCGGAGTAGGGATTCCGCGCGGCGCAGCGTACGCATATCATTGGTGCGCGCCGATAAATCACATTGCGAACATCCTTTTACATTTACAGCTCCGAAAATAAAGTACATTATCGCGTCCGCAGCGTCTCGCGCCATACGCGAACGAACAACGCGATTACGTACGATAGTAATATCAATGCGCCGATGACGATAAAAACGGTATCCGCAGTAATCGTTAAACGTATGGGTGGCATCTGAATTCTCTCGTACGGTTCGAGCTTATCGAAATAGTTTTCATCGAGGGACCGTAGGAGGGGCACGTTCGGCGCGCATGATTAATTTGCGTCGCAACGGCGGTGGTGCGGTGGAGGGGCGGACGACTATCGCGAGGGTCTTCAAGTCGGGCGCGCGAGTGCGGGAAAAAGGACCGGAGAGAAAGAAAATGATTCCGAGCTGGGAGAAAACGGGGCACGACACAACGTCCCGTGCAGACCACTGTACATCCACTGATGGATAATCATCCGGTGGAAACCGATTTCTCTGCGGGTTCCGGCGGCGGTCGGCGCGTGCGGCCGACCGAGTAGAACCGCGCGCGAACGATAGACGCGGAAACGGCCAGGACGAAAGGAAAGAGGAAAAATAATACAACCCGGAAAGCCGATCGGGTCTCAGGTGGCACATATTATGTGTATGCATATACACACGTACGTGCGTGCGTAAATGCGTGCGCGAGGTAAAGCAATGGAAAAGTTTTTCTTCGCCGAAATGTATGCAAATGACGTGATAAAACCACTACGCCATACTCACGCCCGCGCAAACATCATTTATATGTTTTACCGTACACACATACGATGTACCATCCCGTAACGTGAACTTCATATTAACCAGGTGCACGGCGTTGGAAAATTTACGTTTCCCGGACAGGAAAAAAATTCGCTCGGGGCAGCGGATGAATTTACGGTGGCTAGTGCTGTTTTGTCAAACGTAGTTGAAATATTTAAATCGCGTGCGACATATCAAGCTCGTATACCGTACACATACTAACTGCAGGCTCGGTGCGCGTGTTAATCGCGCATTGTACACGTGATGCGCGCGTCGTGTACGCGTATATTATACGTATATAAATTAGTAAAACTATGGCAGAGCGCACAATAATTAACAAAGTTTTTCTGCTGTGCGATTAATCAGCGCGTATACGCTTTCGAGCGCAACGGTAACCGTGGTGTGCAATACAAACTCGACGGTAAACGTACACGATATACCGCGGCGAACCGGGGGGTTTCAGAGTATCATATAATAGAGGTCATCCGGTCGGTCGTGTCCGGGTACACTTATATCGAAGACCATTGCGGCGCATTTTTTTTTTTTTTTTTTTAAGAGCGCGGGCCACTGCATCAGCGACTGACGCGGGCACCGCGAGTATTCGAAACAGTCACGGGGATGAAAGGGTGAGCCACTCGTCTCGGCAATGTCTTACGCCACGACACCAACCCTCCTTCCCCTCCCCAGCGGATGTTGATGCGTCTAACGTTAATTTTTTGGAAAACCATCACTTACAAATGGATGGTTTTTCGTGCAGGTTGGCGAAAACCCGGGCTTCATAAAAAATACCCCAAAACACCCCAAAAACCCGATCGGTTTTATTGTAAAATATTAATGGCCGGTCTTATCGGGTTTTTTTAAAGAAAAACCCGTCCGAAAAAATCGGAATTTTTTTTCCATGTACTAACTGCACTGTTTTTTAATTCTTCCCTTATCGCGTTATCTCCATAAGCCCTTACTTACACTTACTGACTGACCTCGCCAAAACTATATGATGATATTATATAAGATATTGATATTCTGAACTTTTCCTAATAGCCAATTGTTAATTGTTAATTTTCATTGACGCCAATGGCTTTATTCAGTTTTTTGTTTTGTTGAATTGTTATTAAACCGTTGATTTATTGATCATGTCAGCCACCAGTCCCTGGTTAGTCCGGATTTTATGGGTTTAACGCGGAAAAGCGGCCCGGGTTTTTTCGAGCCGGGCTTTTTCGTGCTAACCCAGTTTTCGTCTGAAAAATGTATTTCGTTCGACCAACTCTTTAGGAAAATTATTTTTAATTATTTCCTCCCACTCGCACAGTAAATGTTATCGTCCAGTAAAAGTATGACGTTATATACACACACCGAATATCGTATTTTATCGGGTTTTTCGCCGTACGGGTTCGATTTACGCATCATTATTATTAATTATCGTCGTCGTCATCATCATCAACGCCGACGCACAGTGATCGGAAACGTAATCTAGCTTGCCTAAATGGAAATTTAAGATTATGTCATATACCACTTATGACATAAAATCATTATCGACTTTATATTTATTAGAGCTAAAATGAAGCTTATGATAAATTTAGATACTTCTAACCTTGCTGAATTCCCAGATAAGCGTATACAATATATAAATTTGAAGGTAAGTGTTATCATTGCGTTCTCTTTATTGTATCACGTGGTACTAATTGCACACGTTTTAGATTTGATTTTTTTTTTCTTTTGATATACATTATGGATACTGCGAAACAAGGAAAGTACATTTTTAGACGTTTTAAAAATGTTTTTATAGTATTTTTTTATTTACAACCTTGAAAAATTCCGATTTTTCAATATTTTTAAATTTAAAAGGGTGGTTTTAAAAATGTATTCGTTTTTACAATTTAACAATACATACAAATTATAGTTTAACTAATGGGCTACACAGACCAAAAAAAAAAAAAAAAAAAAAGCGTCTATTTGTGTTTACACCTTAAATGTATTTCTTTCTAGGTACTAGTAATGGAGAGTGACATAATAAATTTTACATTTCACGATCTATTTAAATTGTTCCAGATAAAAAGATCATTAAATCCTACTAATGTAGAGCCCAGGCTTTATTTATATGAGTTTATTAATAAGGAATGCAACGTAAAGGGATATAATACAGATAACGAAAAGGAAATAAAAAATAAATTATTAAATTTCATTATAATTTTAAATAAAAAGTGGAATAAATATTACAGAAATTATAGTAAAATTTCTCAAAAAACAATACCAATGGCTTAAAACTGTTTTTAATTTTTCGTCTAAAATAAAAACTGATAATGTTGGTCGTCCTACTAAAATATTTAGTGAATGTTCTAAATGTACGAAGAAAAAAAAAGGTACAAGCTTTATTAAAATCTTATAGAATATCTTATAAAATTTTCCATAATTTGAATACATACCTATATTTTTTTAATTAAATAAAAAAATAAGGTAATAAAATGGTTTGAAAAGGTGTAAAGATAGAGAATTGGTTGTGAAACATCTAATGACAATCCCGGTTCTAGTATCTGAACAAAAATAAAAAAAATTTAAAAACATTTTAAAAAAAATAAAATAAATAATAAAAGGGCAAATTATTCAAAATTTCCTAAGAATTAAATTTCATAAAGGTGTTTTTTTTTTATTTTCAAATTGACCTCTGTATACAGATTATTGCAAAAGAAACAGCATTCAAAAATATTGATTTTCTTCAGAGATATTAATTTAGGCAAGCTAGATTACGTGTTCGACCACTGTGCGGTGGTTATTTCGCGTTTATGTACCGTAATATACCAATTATGTATACTCGTTTACAGCGAGATTTGGTACATCAGGTTTTCAGGAGGTCGTACGCCAAAAAATATAAATACACACTCACGATACGGCGGTGCGCGTATAAAGAACCGTTTATCGAGAAACGGCTCTGCGTCGCCGTTAAAGCTCGAAGTAAAATCAATCTTATCGTTTGTACAATATACAGGGTGTTCCAAAATGATTCATTCTATTTCAAAAAATTACGTTTATTGAACAATTTTATTAATCGGGTTAAAATAAATTTTACATTTCAAATAAGTATTTTAAGTTTTAGGTACAATGCTTATAAATGTTCAATGTGCCCCCCCCCTAAACTTACACGACACACCTCTAAGCGACATTAAAATTCTTCATAAACCTGTTGAAGCATATCGACTGTAAGCAAATTGATGGCGTCTGTTATTCGACTTTTCAATTCGTCAAGATCTTTTATAAGAGGAGGTATATAACCAATGCTTTTTATGTAACTCCTGAGAGAAAAAATTACAGATTGTAAGATCCGGCGATGGACAAAACGTAGCGTCATTAGCGCACAAAACGCCTTTTGTTGCTCGGTTGACATTTCGATAACAAATAATTAAGTTACGTCACATGACTAAACTGCACATTATCGCCAACTTATCGGTAATCGATAAAAACTAGATAAACCCACCTTTCAAACGGTTGGTGCGTCGTTTACCTCAAATTACAGGAACAATATTTATAGACTACTAAAATCGGATGAAACATTTTGAAACACACTCAGGGATGCCGCGAGGGGGTGAGCCATAGGGGCAGTTGCCTAGGACCCCGCGCCCTATATTATAATTATTATAATTAAGGCCCCGCGGTTCTAATTTAACTAAACTTAAAATATTTTATTAATATAAATTATAAGACCCAACATTTATTTTGCCCAGGGCCACGCAAACTCTAGCACCGTCACTGAACACACTGTATAATAAATAAGCTCGTATGATTTATTGCTGCGAACTGCACGGGCGCGGGTAAATTTTCTCTCGTCCCGTATTACATACAATCTCCGCGTGCATACGCGTGCATGCAGTGCACGTGGAAAAGCTACGAAAGCCTCGGATTTAAAATATTACATTATTACTCTTTTGATTGTAAACGTGAGTCGCTCTTACGTACGCGGCTGTATGTAAACTGCGGCGAAAAAAAAAAATTAAGATTGCCTATACAATCTGCGACAAAATCGATAAGATACATTGTACAAACTACGGCAATTTATTTTATATACATACCTTCTATATATACTATTTATTATAGTACCTAAATCATATATACCTACCTATGGATATCTATGCACTTAAATCGTTTAATTAATTATGAAATGTTGCGGCTTGCGTGGTAAAGTAAATTCAAATGTATTTTTGGGCGAACACAAGTTCCTACACGAATGAAAAAGATACATAATCTGTACATTACGTGTTATGTAAGTTCCTACACTGTAAAAACTAGGTAAAACAAATAGTATACATAACATTCTCGATCGTTGTGAATGATATATACGGATATGTACGGACACACGGATGATTCGAACAATACTAACAATACTTTTAAGGTAGATGTACATTTTACGGTGCATGCATAAGCGGAAATTTGGTGAAATTTGTGGGGGGGGCTGAAAATTATTTGCTTATTACAGTGAAACCTCGGTATCTTGAAGTCATAAGGGACCAAAAAAAAAATTCGACATATCGAAACTTCGAGTTAGAGAGGGAATTTAAAACAAAAATAAAATTTGAAATAAAAATGTTTAATTATTGGGAAAAATGTATATTTATAATATAGAATGTATTTTTACATTGAATACATATTATGTATTAGTATTCATCATTTGGATAAGTATACATTATTTTCTATGAAAGTAGAAAATCTGACATTTTTGTTTGTTTTTGTTTAGTATTAGAAGTATTTTCAATAAAACTACCTAAAATATTAAGTGCAGAAAAAATATTGTCAGAAACTCCTGACTGTTGTTGAACGTATCTTCGAAGTTCATGTATATAGTTTTCAGCTAGGGCACCACGTATGAAAGGTTTAACAACAACAATTTCTTCCTCGTCGATTGCTTCATCGGCAGAATCTGTCTCTGGCTCACTGAGAAAATCAGATGTTTTAAAAATTTCCGCATCGGTTAAACTTTCTGATGTGCTCAAAGTAGAATCAATATCCAAAAATGATTACATACAACGTTGTGTGTATAAGCTTTGTCATTTAATCTTATATTAAATAGTCTGGGCATTTTATACGTTATCTAATCTGTCATATATTCGAGTTAGTGAATCATAATAGGTGGTAGGTACCGGATAATGATTTCGACTTATAGAAATATTCGGCATATGGAAATTCGATATAAGGAAATAACTGAGTACGTAAATCCAATACTGAATGATCGGGACTGAAAAAAAAATTCGACCAACAGAAACTTCGAGATACCGGAGTTCGAGATACCGAGGTTTCACTGTATATCTATAGATACCACTGTGCGCAATTATTTATTTCAACAAAGCAATTTACGAAGTTTGATAATTTGACATTTTTAATCAACAATTTAAACAAAAAAACTATTAGGTGCCTTATCTTAAACTTTTTTGGAGTAGGTATTCTAAACAAAAATTATTAATTAATTAACTTAAACAACCTTATACGGGTATTATTATATATATATTATTAATATTACATTAATTGCGATCGTTCCAAGTCATGACCAGAAGTTTGTAAAATCTTACAAATTTGATTTAATTTTTATCACTGAATATTTTTTTTTAATTCAGTTATTAAAAATGCATTTTAAAATTATAATAATTATTGTATTTTTAGTCACTTAACAAATTTTAGGGCTAGGGAGGCTAAGACATGTACTTTATATTTTTGGGAGGCTTAGTCCCCTCAAGCTCCCCCCCCCCCGATTTCCACCTATGGGTGTATGGTTATAACATATTATGATATTATCAAACCAAAATCAAGTTCTGTATCATTTTTATCCGTAATGAAAACATGGGAATGCATTAAAAAAACATGCAAGGCAAAATTGGTTTTCACAAGGAAAAAACTTTATTACAAGAAAAATCAATTTTGGATCATAGTCATGAATCGGATTCTACAATTGAACGTCAAGCAGTAAGTAATAACATCAAACAAAAAATATATATATAGTATATATAATAAATTGCCGATGTTTGTATAATGTATCTTATCGGATTTGTCGCAGATTATATAATCTTAATTTTTTTTTTTGCCGCAGTTTACATATCGACTTTTAGAAAAAGATTAATTTTGCTGCAGTTTACCAACCTTCCACGTACGCGAATAAACGAGTTATTGTTATAAATAATTATAACACAATATGAATTCAAACGTTCACTGTGTTTTGCTTTAAGATTTGGTAATTGTTTCGTCATAAATTCAAAAACGTATGAAATCCAACGTTTGATCAAATAACATTTTTACTGGAAGTGTTTAATCTCATTTTTAGGATTTAAAACCATGTTCATCCGTCAAGATGGTCGAAAGATTAACGCGGTTTTATTAGGGTTTTGATTCGACCGAACCGTGCGATTTATTCCCGTTGCCAGTGCAGTCGTCATATAATACCGATCAATTTCGGTTAAATGACCTTTCGCGGACCACTTGACCGTTGGGATTGAATTATAATATGTAATAAATTTCGGATGTGTAAAACTGTTCATCGTGATGTATACTAATATCGCACTGTTGCATGATTTACGGTGTTTAGACTTTAGTTTTATCATTTCCATAACCATAATCCACACGGAACACTCGAAAACCCCAAAAATACACGCGTTCGTTAACGTACGTTAGTTCTAGTCGAAAACTATACTTCAACCTTCATATATTGTATCCAATCGAGGACTGTGTACATAAATAGACTTGAAATACGTGCTTTGCAATTAATTTTTGTTTTACAATCGAGTAATTGTACATATTTTACAATATTATCTTCACTTCCGCACGACCACAGTTGTAAAACATTGCAGTTTAGGTCGATAAAATAGCGTTTTCAAGTGCACCTGTGTGTTTTAATCGAACATGTGTGTGCGTGCGTATTACATTAAATTATACATGCGTTGCGTTAACACGATTATTCTACAGATAAGTTTCTAAAAAAGCGGTATACTTTTAAAGCAATAAATTAAAAACACATTGAAATTATGGAACTGTATCCCGAACTTTGTGCAGTTGTATACATATAAATAGCGTAACCAAAAAGTCTTGCTGCGAGTTCTTGGGCCCGATCAAGTTTCCCGATGAGCGAAACTCCGCGAGAAATAATGTATTAAATCGACGGATGTTTCGCGCTCAAACAATATAATAATTGTTGCTCGAGATGGAAAATGAGTCACTGTGTGATATACATAAATATATATTATATATTTGTTCGCCACTGTATAACGGCGATCAATTCGGATAGATCTATTTGAGTACGGGGTCGGGATAAAAATACACGATTTTACAGTCGCAGTTTATGTGGCATGTTCATTGATATTATTCGAATACTAAATATATTACAATCATAGAAGTAAATTATTTTAGTACTCAAATTTTATTAGATTATTTATCAAAATATATATGTATTCTGATGAGTTTCCTGGGCATAGGTGTGTGCGCCTATACACGTAAATACCGCATGGTACACATATCGCATACTCAAGGGTGACTAGAACTTTTAAGGGGCCCTTTACTTAAACTTGCTTGGTCAAGATATACATACTTTGTCGCAGTAAAAATATTTAAATTTGCATCTTATGTTACGGCGAATGACAAAAATAATTGAGACGACGGGCCCCGGGGCTCCATCCTTCCTTGTCCCACTGGTTCTGCACATACTTACACACAACCATCATTCTGTATACCCAGCATTTACACACATTAGAAAGTAAACAAAAACGTTATATAATAATTGTCAGCCGATAATGAATTAAAATCGTCAAAGTAATTGCGGAAATCACATAGCATAAAACGATAGACAAGTGACGTGATCTATAATATCGCGTTGCGATACGTGTAGTTTTACACACCAGCGGCACAGACGACCAGTGTTGATCAAATTAATAACATAAATAAACTCCATATTACTTTCATTTTAATATTATTACGTGCGTGCGCGTTTGTGTGTGTGTGTGTGTGTGTGTGTGTTCGTGTTTATACGTATCATAGCAGTATTTATTTAAAGTTTGCACATGAAAATTGTAGTTATAATTTGTTTTATTTATAAGAGAAAAAAATTAAATCACATAAACGTGTAATGAAAGAAACCCAGTGGTGTATTTCACCTAGGACTATAGGAGCCATAAGTTTAAAACATGTCCTGGGACGGCAGGCTGCGAATGGCGGCAATTGCCGGCGCTTTTTCTTATAACCTATTAATCATAAGAGAATTTTGCTTTTTTTCCGTTAATTTATGGGGCGGCAAACCTATTGGCCCAGAGCTTAACATTTTAAAATACGCCTCTGAGAAAATTACTCATTAGTAACAACCTCTAACTTATAAACTGTAACATCGAAGTGCCGTTTAACCAAACGAAACTACGTTTAAATAAATATTTTCGCCAATCGTGATCGAAATCGATCTTACACTATTACATACAGGATATCTGTGTACCTCGCGCGCGGTCATTTTTGTCGTTTAAACCGTATCCGGTCGCACCGATTTCCGCTACACGCACAAGCCAAGGCGTCCATAAGCATATTATATAATTTCCGGTGTTCGTATTTTAACATGGTAATATTATTTACGGACACATTTCTTGTGTGAAAACTATAGCCGAATTAGAGACAATTCACGTATACAGATTCAAGGTGTACGCTACGCTATTTCCCGTCCGACACGCGGCTACGATTCTCGCGAGCACAACGATATTGTACCGTGTATCCGTTATAAGGACGATGGTCGGTTATATTTTTTTATTTGGGATTCCACAAACCGATAATACTACAGAACTGATTAAATAGCTTATTTTAATAGGTAATATTCAGCAAGAGCTTGCTATTATTTTGACAAATATTTTTTTTTTTTTTATTCATACACTAGTGTTTTATTATGTTTTTTTTTTCGGGCAACTTTTGATTTATTACATCGAGTACTTTTGCAGACGTATTATTATTTGTCTATGGTTTCAGAGATAGTCGTGTTCTGATATCGTATAATGGGTTTTTCGAGTTTTCGGAATTTCGTTTTGAATAACAATCATTTTTTTTTCATCAATTGTTTAACCAATAATTTGTTCGTTTTTAATTTTTATTTAAATATTTTCTTTACCGGTTGAACGATTATTGGTAATTTTTAAACGTTTAACAAGAAATAAAAACGAAAATAAAATAAAAGAGTTTCAGGTTAACCTAAAGCAAGTATTCTTATCGACGTAACAATCTAACGATACTAAATTTACATCCACAAACGAACATAAATTACAAAACCGAAGACCATATCTATTTTCTATAAACGATGTACTCGTATACTGGTTATGAATAGAATAAATACATAAATATATATATCACTTTAATATATGATAAAAGTATGGTCCGCACGATATTAAAAACGTACAGCGAAATAATTAATACTCAAACACGAGCGTAAAATCGATATGAAAAAAATCGAGAAACTCGAAATCTCGGAATTCTGTATAGGTACTATACGGAAGTTTAATTTAAACTTGTACGAATTTTAAACTGAACGCTTTTTTGCCCCGGGAGTCGATGGAATTTAGATTGAAAGAATCGATGTGCAAATCCGTGCCTATTTATACTTATATATATATAACAGCATTTATGGCAGTGGTCACTGAACGTGCGCAACATGCACGTGAAGACACGCGGTCGGCATTCGAGTGATGTATTTATACACACGGTGTATACTTGGTATTTGGTCAGACGTGGTATAACGGTACGGTAGTACGACGGCGGCGTGTCTTTGTATATTTTCACCGTGCGCATGCATGTGTGTACGTATTTATATACAAATAGGTATGCGAGGGGAAAGGAAAAGCGGTACGGAAAAAAAAAAAAAAAAACCCCTACTGAAAAAACGATTCGCAAACATGGCGTGCGACCCTCGTCGATCGGTTTAACTTTTCGCGAGCCGACTGTCTGCAACAGTGCGTGACCACCGGTTGTGCGCGCGTAGTGCAAGGACTTTGATATCGTACACGGTCGGCCGGCAATAACGTAATATCTATCGGGTCGTTTCGACTTTCGAAGACGATATATTATAAACAGACGGTGTCATCGATATACACGCACGTACTTTACATACGCGTACGACTATGCTATATTGTTCGTTGAACTTTTCGCCTTTGTGCTGCCGTCGTCGTCGTCGTCGGTTTTACTGCCTCGCGATGCGCGCAGCAGTTTTTCTCCGTTCCCCGTGCAATCGCGTATAAAACTTCCTCGCTTTTATCGGAGTCGCGTGTTCCGTATCTCTCGATCCTCCCCTGTTCACCGTCAACAAAACTTGTTTCCTCCCGTTCCGCCGTCGTCGTACTCGTGCTTCTACTCCTGTGCTGCTCTCGTCGTCACGAGAATTATAATTTTTTTTTTTCGCCAACGCTTCCCGAACCCCGCCCCCCGCCGTCTCGCCTACGCGTCGTCACCGTTCGTCGTCCCCTCGGTCTAACAACGGTTGTATTATCGTCGACGGAGAACAAAAACCGAGAGATAAAGAGCTGCGGTACCGCGGCTGCTGCTGGTGCTGCCACTACCGCGAGGGGAGAAAAAAAAAAAAATTGCAGATAAGATCGAGAGTGAGATGTCAGACTCGGCCGCCGAGGCGGCAGTACGTGTGTGCGTGTGAGAGTTCATGGTGCTGTGGGAGAAACGGCGGCGGCGGCAGTGGAAAGGCGTTTGAAAAATGGTCAAAGTGGCAATCTCGCAAAAGGGTCGAATTAATGGCTGTTTGGGGTTGCACGACCCCATGCCATAAACAGCGCACCTATACCCTGGCCTCAACCGCCGCCAGTCGAAAGTCGAAAGGGGTTGTACGCCGAGAGAAGCCGCCACCGCCGCCGCCGAGATTTCTGCTCTCTCTCCTTCACCGCTAACAGTCATCGGCAGGCGGCGATGGCGCGGTGACGACGACAATTGTCTTGGAAGGTAATTGTTGCCAAAACCGCACGCGCATAAAATATTATCATCGTTGCGCTACACACCGCAAAAACGACTTGTTGACTGCCGGCAATTACGTGTAGAGGAGTCGTCGACGAGAATAATTCGTACGGGTGAATAACGTGCAGTAGGTGTACCCGCCGACGGTGGGATCGTGATCGAGCGCGATTCTCTTGTGCGCACGGTAAACGCGCGTCTTGCACATTTATCATTTATACCGAGTACGAGCGAAATATGTATACGGCGCGCGAGTACGAGCCTTTCGGGATTTCGCGGTGTAACGGCAACAGCCCCGGCCGAGAGACGACGACGAAAACGCTCCCGCGTAACTCCTCGTCGTATTTCACATCGTATCTCAGATTATTTATTTTTTTTTTTTTATATAAAGTTTCGATACGGTAATCGGTATACAATAATAACGACGACGACGGTTACGAGCACGCTGTGCTCCGACGTGAATGTTTTATCGATATTATCGCGCGTTATTACGTAAATATATGTATACGTATTATAATAAGCCGTACACACGTACACAGACACTACCCTGCGTGACCTACACGAACGGTATTTGGTGGGTGAACTTTTTTATCCGCATAATTTATATTATTATAATATAGCCGTATTCGAATCGTGGTCGTTACCGCGAAAAGTTTATCGACTGTATAATAGACATGGAAAAAAAATAATAATAATAATAATTAATTTTTCGTCGTTTTGTTACCTAGTTCCGTGGTACGTTTACATGCAACGGGTATTATACGTAAATATATATTGTGTAATGGTTTCGGATGGTTATGATTCGCGACTCCAATTTAACTCTATATAGAGTAACATCGCATTGAAAAAAAGTACGGCCAAGTCATTCGGTTTCGATGCAACGGGGGAGGAAAAAAAAATTCATTAATAACGTCAACACATTTTAATGAATCATTTTATTACGAGTTAACTCACTGGAAAACGATGTAAAAAATATGATTTATACACACGATTCGTAATGATGTACGAAATAATTTGAAAATATTTTTACGCGCGTACGTACAGATGTAAGTAATTATGCATAAATTGTTCACGTTATAATGTATATAACTTTATTTCCTTTCAACACGTGTATATATATATATATATTTTTATATTAATTCAACGTATACGCCAAAATAGTACGCTGATCATAATATATATTTTTATAAATGTTTTGCGAGTGTACGCGTTTGCTGTAATGTGCTTTTGTAAACACAAACACGATGGTTTAGTCAGTTTCATAAATGTTGAAGTGCGCGGTTGTATAACCGAAAAGGATTAGCGCACTTCGCGGGATTCTTTGTTTGTAGTCGGTCTCTGCGAGATTATGACGCACTCTGTAACATGTCAATCCACTTTGGGGCCTCGTTGTAACATTTAATTGTACAGATGTTGACTTTATACACAAAGCACACCCAAAATTAATAGCTCAATAGCTGGCCGTTTCGAAGACATTTACAATACGAATTAGACATTTAATCACTTCAGCGGTGCCGATAATTTACCAACGCCCATTATTCTCGTCTTCACTAGCGTATGTTTATCTCTACTGAACAATAACAGTTACATTCAAATATCAATTTAAATTACAAAACACAATTAATACACAAACAGAGCAAAATGTAGAAACTGGATTTCACGAACACTCGTTCCGCTATGTTAATTTTATTCCGTTCGAATTAGAAAATCACTTTTGGAAGTAAAACGAAACGCGATCGATTCGTAAATTCAAGATTAGGTTTTGTGTCAGTCAAAGATCCGGAACATCCTGAAAATGTACTACCAAAACATCAAATCCGGAAATGTTAATACGTCGTAATAGCCGTATTATAAATTATATCGATTTCGTTGCGCATTATCGTCGATAAAATCCTATTACATGAAAATTGTGTACGGTTTATTTTCGTAACAGAAATATATATATGAACGTGACATAATGTATTCTACATATATTAATTATTATTACAGCAGATACATTCTAATGAAGACAATAATATAATTATAAGTGGTGAGACGAGTCAAAGGGTAATCAATAGTTAAATAAAATATTCATGAGAGAGAATATCTACACTATACGTACCAATCGCATCGTGATGTTACAAAGTAAAACGGTAATAGTAAACGAAATAATGGCGTAATGAGTGCTCTTCTGTATGTATACGTATGAGTATAGCTTACATTATACAGTAGTATACACGCTCGGGGGAACGACTACAAATTTCTATAACAATATGCAACAAAAGGATCTATTTGATGTTTGCATAATAAACTGCAACACGTAGAACGCGGGTGCATCGGTGCACACCCGTGGATAGACGGCGAATATTTAACGATTTGGGTATTGCCTGCAGTGGCTACAGTAAACAGTAATAACTTATAAACGAATGGATAGGTACTCGAGAAAATTATTTAGTACTTTTAGTACTCGTGCGCGCTAATAAATTAGCATTTTCAGTGTAGCAAGCAGAAAAATGTATGAGCTTAACATGTACATTTTAAAACTGTCAGCTGCATGTCTTTAGAAAAACAATTCAATGATTTGAGAACCAATGAAGGAATTGGACTTTGGTAATAACTTGACGATCTCGACTACGACATGAATATTCATAAGTATTTGGTATGTTACACAAAATTTAATCTAGTAGGTTAGTTGTCGGGTACCGTTTACGCGTAAACAAACACACGTTCCAAGATTCTAAAACACAATTCGTTTTTAAAAGTATTTTAACGCTTGGGGCGGTTTTCGTTGAATCCTCAGAATACAGTACGATATTGTGTACGTGCGTATTTACGAATTTCTTTTTGTTTTTCTCGAGTTTTTCGAACATTAGCACTCTTGGGTGAATTAATGTTGTACCTAATGAAAATCTGATTACAACCGAGATCTACACTGCACAGCCGAGTTATGCGCCCGTAAGTACCTTTCAAAATAATACCGAGAGTTATAGACAACGGTGTAACGTAATTTTATGCACACATACATTGGGACGGTATGAACACGAAAACTAATCGCTAGGACTGGAATTTCGAAGCACTATGCATTTTTTTCCAACGGTATACGATGGTCGTACTGTCACGAATTCGTTTAACATTCTGTTGAATAAGCTATAAGAAATGGAATTTTTTTTTTATCATTTTCTTCATTCATTTTAGAGAAGCGTGGTGTTTCCTAGGGAATTTTTCGTGATATTTCAGAGCATCGAGATGCCGGTTCTTAAACGTCACACACAGACGGTACGCCGCAAATCATCGATCGGACGAGTCGCACGTATCTATATCGATCGTTTTCGATAGACGGACAGAGTTTCGCACACGAGGAACGTTCGATCATCACGACTGAAACGTTGAACTCGAGCACGTATAAATGCAATATTAATATATTTATCCGTGTATACGAGTACATCCACGCGTGCACGCGTACACGGACACTCGGCGGCTCACGGAGCGTTGACGGCTTAAGTGGCCTTGGGCCGACTTCCTTCCGGCCCGCAATGCCCGCGCGGCCCCGTTTCGGTGCACTACTTATAATGGCGCGGTCGCGTGTGTCACAACGCACGTGCTAGGTTTCTTCCTGTGCACGGTGGCGCGCGCGCACGCACATGCCGCCTGTTGTCCGGCGTCGTTTCCTCTATCGCAGGACATTCGATACACCGGTGGCGGGCTGATCGATGACACAACGCGCGCGAGCCATAACACCACCGCCGTTTTTCGAAGGGGGAGGGGGAAGGAGGAATGGAGGGAAAGAAATCGAGATTTTGTTTTAAAACGCGACGGCGTATATACGGTGCACGCGTGTGCGGCCACTACTGTACTTGTCGATACGGTTTTCGGATAAAGTTTTATTTTTATTTTTTCCCCCCTCTTCAAAAACACGTGAATCCCCGCAACCTTGACTCGTCCTCGCCAGGCGATCAAATCGCCATCTCCCAGCCGCGTCGAGCGGCTTCAACGCTTTTATCCTTGAATACGCGCGCGCGTAGATAATATTTACTGTAGAAAGAGACGGGATTCGGTCCGATTTCAATAATCATACGGACGGCGATGCAACGGCGCGAACACGTTTACAACGCGCGCGCAAAACAATACCGCACTCGATTCGCGTTTTGAGGACCGAGTAGGTGCGCGTGTTTTTTACCGTTCGATAACGATCGTGTCCGCGAAGGAAACACCGTCGTCGGTTTCAACGTGCGTCGTGCGAACGCGTATTGAATTATAAGGTTCGGATCGGTGGCATACCTGTGGGGTGGGCAACAGGGGCATTTGCCCCCCCCCCCCCGAGAAGTTTTTTGATGCCATAATGCAAATTAATTGTTTAGCTTAAATAATGTAAATTATAAATATTTTTAATTTTCACTGATTATAATCGTGTTTGATATCATAAGTTTTTGATATCACTTATCAATGTAATATAAAATATCAATATTCGACCGAATTGGGATTAGGAGTGATGGTCACATATAGTCACTATTTTATAATGTGGTTATCATTGATATCAAGTGATCAACATGAGTTTTAAGTATTTAGTAATAATTTATAATTAAGTTTCAGATTATAATATAATCATAAAAAATTGTGCAATTAATTTATGCCCCCCCCCTCCAAAAAAAAAAGTTTCACAGGTACGCCACTGGTTCGGATGATGAGGCCGGTGCGTCGACGCGTAACGCCACCGCTGTGCTTTCCGATCGGTGCAGTAGATACTAACTGCGATCGTGTTGTTGTTAATATTTTTTTTATGAAAACAAACCCTCGACAGCAATGGCCATCGAGTGGTATTAATATTAGTGAGAGGTTATTGCTGAATTACATGTAGTATGCTTACAGATAATATTGAGACTAGGTAGTTTAATGTACGTGTTTAAGGTAATGGGAATTCGAACTTGAGACGGTCTGATTGTATTTCGTTTGTTAAGGCCAGTGATGTATGTTTTGTTTTGTATCGTCGAGTTTGGTGGACTTGGACGTCTATTGTTGGTGCCATGTGTATTTTTTTTTTCATTAGATTTAATACATCGACGCGAGGAGATAATTTGAAGGGGCGACGGTTGTGCGGATGTGGTAGCGTTTTTGGCAGCTTGGTCGAGCAGTCCGTTCCCACAGAACGTCCGGGGATCCAGAAAATTTCAATTTTGAATATTTTATTTTGTCGTTGCCGGTACCGTTATTTCTATTCGAACGCGAACGTTGCGTTTTACAACACGAACACATAATCCATGGCGTGCACACCGAACGTATTAATCGTTCGATCCGATAAAAAAAAAAAAAAAATTAACCAAATATTAAAAACGCCGGTGATTCTAACCGGGACGACGAAAATCTCATTATTGTAAATTACCGGCGTTGACGACGATAATACGAAAAGTAATAAAGTAAGTTTACCTACACACACGGTCTCGCGTACACGCAAACGGCGCAGCCGTCGATCGACCGATCACACGTACACAGTGGCAGTCGATAAACGTGCCGTCGTAATACCTATATTTCCGCCCCTACATCGTATAATGACATTATTCGTACTGTAGGCCGGTGGTTTATTAATTTTTTATTTTTTATTTTTTTTCGTACAAAGGTTAACCTCGTGCACGTTCGTAACGATATCATTACAAAACTAGGCTAACGGTGCCAGTGTATCCCGTATGCGCGTAACGGTGTCGAAACGAAATAATTTTTTGAAACTACATATTCTAGTGAAAACGAATACGCGCCAAAGCGTTGTTTCGTTACGACGGGAACGCAGAACTTTTAACGGAAATCAGTAGGTCCACACACGTCAGCTCCGAGGGACGAGGATACGGTTATTTGTCGGGTTTATGGCTTTGTAACGTAACGTGTGGAGCTGTGTGCACCCCATCAATGTATACTTTCGACTTGGTGCAACATATTTATCAAATTCGTATTGATTTATACATTTTTTTTTTTTTTAACTCGTACGTTAACCGGGAAATGTTTTTGTTTTTTTTAAACGTGTTGATTTTAATGGTAATTAATTGATGTATATATATATATATATATATATATACATTAATTAATTAGGAATGTTCCGTGAATCCGCATTGTCTGCAGATTAAAAAAAAAAATCCAAATTTCGGATATTTATTATAAGTCTGTATTGCACGATACAAAATAAAACTCTAGTTGTGATTAGCTGAATCGTATAAACTTATTTACAAATAAACAATTAAACGCGTTTATTTAATCCCGATAAATTTGTAGTTATTATTATGACTTAATTGTAACTAACGCATAAAAGGATCTTAATTCAAAATTTCAAAATCCAAAATTAGAGCTTAGAGCAAAATTAGAATTTTAGAACCCAAAATCCGGATTTTTTCCGTTACTACATTTAATATTAAAAGTATTTATTATAATGTATTATAATAGTAACAAATATCATTAAAATATACGGTGGTTGTGCGTGTTTTTCAATCTTCAATTTTTTTTTTTTTTTACACCAAAATAGTAATTCCTTCAATTTAAATTAGTAAAATAACTTCCGGGCAAGGCCGAGTAATTCAGCTGATATACAATATTCGTACTTATATACATAAATTAAGTGATTAGCAACTTGATAACATATTTTCATATTCTTATTCACATTGTAAAAATTAATTATATAGTTCGAAGCATACAACATTAAATGTATTAAGATATAAATTATCGTAATAATAGTTCGCAATATGTAGCAGTATGTCTATAAATTACATTGAGTCAGGATGGATGGATGATTTTTATTGAGAATTATTTGTATGCGAGTAACAACTATGTCATTAAGGACGTTGACGAAGTTACAAATTGTTTGTTCAACACTTTGGGGTAATAAGTATTTAAAAATAGTTATATTGTACAAGAAAATTGTATAAAATATAATCTACAAGTCTAATTCAATCAAATATTAAATAACCATATTTACGTATAGTAAATGTTATTATTTTTGATTATTAAGTATTCATAGTAATAATATACCAGTATATTCAGCACTTATTTTATTAATGCGTAGGTAGTTTTTATTATTTCAAACATATTAATCATCAATCGTCAGAGTTGAATTTAGGTTATAGAGTGCACATATAAAATATAAATTATGAAGAGAGAAAAGTAAAAAAAAACCAAAGTCCAAAAAAGTAACAAAATATAATAAGTAAATTTGTGTTATAATAATTGAATAAATAAATAAATAAATCGATAGACTATTTATCATCATTGTTATTAAACACGTATTAAACTATTTAGTAATTATATTAGTATTTACAATGTTGATTTTATTTTTGTACGAGTATATCAAAATCCGAGTAACCTACTGCAAAAATATCGACCTCGGTGACTACACCCATTGCATTTCCAGTAAATCTAGTCGCTAATGTTATGGATTTGTTGGACACCATTTTAAGCATTTTACTATTGTATGTTGCGCATACAGTTATCTGGATGTGCTTGCTTAGAAATTCGACCCGGGATAAAACATATAATTAAACCCATAATAAAAAAAAAAAAAAAATTAAAAATCCGTAAGTTTATGACGTTTGAAAATTTGTTCCGGCCAGATAATTTACACGTTATGTAATCACACTTAAATCGTAATTATACTCGTATAAATTATGGTCTGCAGTTATACATTTTAGCGAACCATTACTAAGTGTAATAATTGTTGATATAATATTACTTTTTTCACAATATGCGTGGTATATGTTATAATATACGTCGTTTATGGTGTGGACATATTTTTGGAGAGTTAGGGGAGGGTGAAACATCGGTAGACAAATGCTCGAGGCGAAAGCGGACAATTTTTTAATACGTTTTTTTTTTTCGCTAATATTGTAATGCACATTGATAATGGATATAATATTATGATGCAGCTATATATTATGCGTATATTGGACATTAGCAAAAAATGATAGGGAAGTATAGAAGGATGGCATAAATTTGTAGCCCAGGGACGCCGAAACTCTAAGTGTGGTAACTAATTATGTAATAAGGATACAATAGGTTACTAATGTATTCCATAAATTTTTTATCGAGAGAACGGGATTGGTCGAAACTTGAAAGTACTTAAGACTAAACAGTGTGTGTATTATAAATATACTAGTTTGAAATAAAAAGTTACATTCTTTTAATTACTGCTCGTAGTATGTTATACACACGCAATCATAATATAAAATTACGAATATTATATTAGGTTTGCCATAATCATAAAGAATGTATGGAGCTCCGGCTGTCGCGATTCTTCGTTCAGTCGTCTCAAAAATAAACAACCTTATTATACCCCGGTAATACGTTAAAACAATATAAAAAGGCGATTGTATATTTAATCTTGAGGTAATATCATAATACACACATATATCTCTTCGGAAAAAGGCGTGTTAACTTTTTAATAACCGTATGTATTATCATTACAAATATACAAATTATAGCTAGGGAACGGATTTATATGTAAATGCATATTTTTATTAAAACGAGATATTTAAGATTCGATAAGAAACGTTTATGATTTAAAACATTCCTATTAAAATTATGATACTTTTATTTTACATATTTTTACATATTTTGGTATAATTACATATTTTTACAGATTTCACTAATTTTTAAATATTTTTAAACATATTTTTATCATTTCATCATTCATACGTCTTCTTCGTACGAAAATACAAGAAATTATTTCAAAATTAGATCCAGAAACTTTTATCGCTATTGGAAAAGCTCAAAATATTAAGCAAAATGAAACATTGAAAATAATTTAATTTTAATTAAAAATAATTTAACAAAATTATTAATAAAAAATATGTCCCCAAATGATAGTATGCAAATTGTTGAATCAGCGATTAAAACTCGTAAGCAGACCAATAGATGTCGTAAAAAAGAAAATTCATGCTGTTACAGAAAAAAATTCCAGGCAATATTGATTTTAAAACAATCAATGACATAATGCATGGCAGACAACCTTTTAAAAATTTGGAATTATCGCCTTCTGATAGTATGCACTTGAAATATGTTTTTAATACATCGGTTGATGTGAAACGATAATTTAGCCGTTTTAAAAATATTTTGATACCTAATAGGCGACATTTAACATTTGATAATTTACAAGATATTGTAATAATACAATGCAACAAATCTTTTTGATAATTTAATAATAATAATCATTTTTTTTTTAAATTTTTTTTCCCCACATATTTGGATGTTTTTAGCACATATTTTATATATTATACTTACATATATATGTACATATTTCTGTATTTTTATTACATATAAATCCGTTCCCTAATTATAACTATTGGAGCGTGATAACCAGCATATAATCGTGTACTTAAACTGCAAAACCGCAAGTATACGAGTATAATTGGAACAAAAAAAAAACCCCCCGAAATGTTTATTTAAATATGTTGTATAATTTTTTAGAAAAATATTGTCTTCCGATCGGCTACCTCGCCTTATTTTACTGATAAAAAAATAAAAAAAAAACAAACCCCATAACAATTTCAAGTCTTTATTCGAGTTCCTTCGCATAATAAATAATAATAAGTTCTACACAATGCGCACGGACTGAGGTAGAAGTGGTGCGCATATATGGGTTAGTGTGGAAAATCGAATCGAGAAAAAAAAATCAAAGGTCATTCGTTTTTCTTTGAGTAGCTCATTTTGACAGTCGCAAAGAACTGATTTTTAGGACAAACGCGCGCACAAGCTTTGAAGTGATTAATGAGGAGCCAACCCACCAACAGTGTTAACTATAATCGATCGTTATCAAATCACAATCGATCGTGAGAATCCGTACAGCGTGGAAACGTATCGGAAACATCACCGGGGACAATAACGATCAGTGGCGTGTTGAACTAATTTTTGGTGAAGAGCAAAAATGTATACACCATAAGGTACCCCTTATTCATCCTAATGGCATTTCCACCACTGAAAAACATATACAATTTAAAAAATATACGTAAATTAGACTGATTTGTATAATCAGTTGTGCTTACTTAATTATCTAGTAAATTTATTACACTCATTAATTATCTTGTATCTTGATCTATGCAGTGTATGTGAATTTTGAATAATGTTTTTAACATTGGTATTGCAATTAGTTAGTACTAATTGTTTCTAGTGTAGCGGATCATGTACAGTATATTTGCGCGCTAAATATTTACTATGAATTAAAACATTTAATATGATGTTATGTTATATATCTATATTATTTTTATACTTATTGTTAAGTATTTTTTGGCAGGGGGACCATCCACCTACCGAACATTTTGAAGGAGCAATTGCTCCAAAATAATATCAACACCACGCCACTGATAACGATCGTATACCAATGGAACATTTGACACTGCAAACGGTACGAACGTATTTTGAAATGCGCATCTCCGACTGAAGTTAGACGACGGTGGTGGTGGTGCAACTGAAGCGCGTCCGTCCACCGCCGACGCGTTGTACTGCTCGATCGATATGCGAAGTTACTTCGACCGTTCGGACTCGTCATTCGGTTCCCGGCGAACCGGTTGCAATATCACGCGGCTCCTCGCAGGTTTCGCAAGGGACCCGGGACGGTATTGCGATTCGGGTCGGTCAACATTCGCATGAACGTTCAATGATCGGCGGGCGGACAATAACGGAATCTTGATACGAAAACGAACACGTCGATTTATACCGCGTTGCAGTGGTATCGGTACCGATGCAAAATCATGTAATCCGCTGTGCTAACCCACCTCGACGTTATCCGGAACGATTTTCAATTTTGAGCCGTCGCAAAAGTGTTTGGAAATATTTTTATCTCTACAACATATACGTGTGTTATTTTATACGCGCGAGCCGTTGGCCCGTTCGCCGCGCCCTCGGCACTGTACCTGTAGCGACCCGAGAGAGAGGGAGAACTTTTTTCGACAGTTCTTTGTTGCCTTTAACGTATTTGCAGGACTCCGCCCAAGTCCACGTTACGATTAACTCGACACCAAAGTGTCCGGAAGCAGGCGATTCCGTCCGCGGGGCCGAAGTAGACGAAAAAACTCTCGCGCACAACCGTTTTTACCGTACAAGTTTAGAAACACGATTTCTGATTTCCCGTCTCTAGTCTTTCGCGGGGACAGACAGTTCGATATCGGTAACAGCGGCCCCCCCCCCTCACAGGCGTACCAGGGACACGGACGGCAATCCTGTCCGAGCGTCTGTAATTATGGAACGACACAGTGACGCGCTAGCAACTCTTTTGAAACATTCGTTTCTCGCGTCAGGTCTACAGCGAGTCGTAAAAATGTATGTATATACTTACGGTCTTGGCTACGGTACGAGAAAAAATCGCACGAAAAAGTAAAAAAAAACCTTCGGCGGCCGCAAACTTGAAGGCCGCGGTGGATTTGTTCGTTTTGTATTTTTCTCTCCGTGCGTTCGAGGGTGTTACCGTTCGAGGCGCGCGCGAAAATCCGCGGAATCCGGCTGCACTGCGCGGCGTGGTTGATTTTTCGAGGTTCGGGTCGTAAAACGACGTCGCCGTCCGCGCACTGATAACCGTAATCGTCGCCGACCGTATTCAAACGTCGGCCGCTCGAACACGGCCGTGATGTCGACCGTCCTCTGCTGCTTCGATTGACCCGACCGTCAGACAAGTCCGTCGAACCGTATCTTCGCAGCGGCAGCAACTCGGCCGCGATGACGAAACCCAGACGTTCGACGGGACCGGCCGTCAAGTACCGGTCGTGCGACGCTTGCCGGTCCACGATGTACTTCACCGACTTGGAGGCCCATTTCTCGGGCCCGTGTCCGCCGACCCCAGGTCGCTGGACGCACGCGCACGTCAACGACCGCCGTCTCTACTCGTTCGCGAAGCTGTACACGAAAGGTTCGCTTGTTGTTATTATCTGTTTTGCATTCATAACGCGGCGGTCGCCTAATACCGTCGTCTGCAACGCCGCAGCTTGGAAACCGTTTATTTTTTTCAACGTTACCGTATTACAGACGACGAGTACTTGGTGGGCAACGACAACGTGGTCGTCCCTGTTGCTGCGATTCAGCTGTGCGGCTTTGTGCTCGGCGAACCGGTCATCGTCAGGAGCGGCTCTAAAACTCTCATCAAACACGTCTGGCCGTCGGACGATTTGCCGTTGTCGAATGTATATTTCTCCAAAGAAGGTTTGTTTTTCATTGTTTCGTAGGTTTCTTTCTATGACCGTAAAGTGATTCCACTTCTAATTTGTTTACAGTATTGATGGACGAGTTGGAACAGTTGGAGCACGTTTCAGTCGAGCGTTTTACAGTTCTTCCCAGTGAAGCGCATGACATAGAAATACGCTTGAAGGACAGTGATCAGCTTCCAGATGGTGAATTCGAAAGGCATCTGTTAACTCACATTTCTAATAAATACGAAGGACGAATTATTAAACAGACTGATTTTTTATGTTTTGAGTTCTATGGACGTAGTCTCTTCATTGAAATTACTAAAATTAATACTTTTCCTAATATTGAACTTAATCATAAAATGCAAAGTATGAGTATAAATAATGAACAGTTTTTTCATATTTCATCTTCTACCACATGGAGTATACAAAATAATCATAGTAACAATGATAAAAACATGTACCCTTTTTCTAATGTTGGTGGATTATCAAATATCTATGAAAGAATAATGAACACAATACAAAGTACAAAGTATCAAAGTAAACAATTGAATATAAATATTAAAATATTTTTTTCTGAGTTATGTTTCTAATGTACATTTTTGTTTTAGATGTATGTGGCATTCTTTTACATGGTATTTCGGGAACTGGAAAAACATTATTAGCAAAAACAATAGCATATTCATTAAATAGACATGTGATCGAAATTAAAGGTTGGGAAATTTTAAACAAGATATATGGACAGACAGAAGCAAAGTTAAAAGTATTTTTTGAAGAAGCAATAATCAATTCTCCTAGTATTATCCTAATCGATAAACTTGAAACATTAAGTAAATCAAATGATTCTTCTGATCTAGAAAGAAGGATTTTAAATACATTACAGACACTTTTTGATTTCTTAAAATCTTCAAATCATAATGGAGTAGCTGTATTGGGTACTACTAGTGATTTGAGTTCTGTAGATAGCAATTTGCGCAGACCTGGAAGGTATGTTTAACTACTAGTATGCTTAAATTATCTTACAAAAAATGTAATTGTTTACTTTGATTTCAGATTTGATTATGAGATTGAATTACCTATTCCTAATGAATTACAACGTAAAGATATTTTAACTAAACAATTGTCTTCCATTCAACAAAAGAAAGAAATTGGAGAAACAGAAATTACTTCTATTGCACATCAAGCTCAAGGATTTGTAGGTGCCGATTTATTAGCTGTAGTAAACCGTGCATTTACAGAAGCAGCGGTGAGTGATGAAGATATTACTTATAAACATCTGTGCACCGCTCTGACTCAAGTGAAACCTTCAGCCATCAAAGAAGTTATAGTTCAAGTACCAAACGTAAGGTTTTTCCTATAAATAATAACTATGTGATAGTTCAATAGCTTTTAGCTTATTTGATTATTTCAATAGGTCAAATGGACAGATATAGGCGGTCAAGATGATATAAAATTAAAACTAAAGCAAGTTGTGGAATGGCCACTTAAACACCCAGAAGCTTTCAAACGCATGGGTATTACTCCTCCTCGTGGAGTATTGTTATATGGACCTCCCGGTTGTTCTAAAACAATGATTGCCAAAGCTGTGGCAACAGAGAGTCACTTCAATTTTATCTCAGTTAAGGGACCTGAACTGTTCAATAAGTATGTTGGAGAATCTGAACGTGCTGTTCGTGAAACCTTCATGAGAGCTAGGAGTGTGGCTCCTTGTGTTGTGTTTTTTGATGAGTTGGATGGCCTAGCAGGTGAAAGAGGCGTAGGAGACAGTGGTTCTAGTGGAGTTCATTCAAGAGTCTTAGCTCAGTTATTAACTGAATTGGATGGTGTTCAACCTCTAGGAAATGTCACAATTTTGGCTGCAACTAACAGGCCAGATCTTATTGATTCTGTAATTATTGCATACACTATTTATTTAAGCATAAAATAATAACTGAAAAAATTACATTTTTCTAGGCTCTTCTGAGACCAGGAAGATTAGATCGTAAAGTTTATGTTCCATTGCCTGATAAAATTACCCGGTTTGAGATATTAAGATTAAAACTTTCAAAAATGCCAATATCATCAAATGTAGATATTAATAAATTGGTTGAATTTACTGAAAACTATTCTGGCGCAGAAGTAAAGTTTAAAATATTTATATCTTAATATTAAAAAATACGTTTTGAATATTGTTCTTAAAGGTAATTTCAATCTGTCATGAAGCCTCATTAAAAGCTATGGAAGAAGATATAAATGCAGATCAAGTTGAAATGCGCCACTTCGAAGCATCGCTTCAATCATTATCACCCCAGACTCCATTATGGTTATTAAAAATATATGAAAAATTTTCTGGTATCAAAAAGTAAGAAAATACTTTTTATTTGTTTAAAACTGATTTTTATAGAAATAATTTATTCATACTTATATAATTAACATAACAATTCATGACATGCTGGGACTTAGAGCAAAGGCATATGAGAGATGAAAATCTAGACTAAATTAATGGAATGTCCTTCACTATGGTAGTGAATCACATATTTTCAGTCAAATTTGTCTCTCAGTTTTGCTTTGAATAGTACAGGTAGTAATGACAGGCTAGCAAATGTTGCCAAGAGTAGTACGGAAGACCAAGACCATGAGCTTGTGGTTGAAGTAAGTTCATGTAGAGTTTGTCCAGCTTGTACAGCTAATACAGATGGCACTGCAACTCCTATATGATTAAAAATAAATGTCTATAAGATTACTTATTACTTAATCAGAAGATAAATTTTAATTTAGATTATTTTTAGTTAATTATAAACATGGGCTACCATATGTGTTATGAGGAGGAGTAAAGCTTTTTTTTTCAA
The DNA here is from genome assembly GCF_003268045.1 of Sipha flava. NCBI lineage: Eukaryota > Metazoa > Arthropoda > Insecta > Hemiptera > Aphididae > Sipha > Sipha flava. The sequence continues at coordinate 504,523 of NW_020273628.1, read as the reverse complement.
AATGTTATAAAAAATATTCTGTGGTCATAAAAATTATATTTACCTAATCATAAGAGGATAAATCATGTATTTTTATACTTATTTCATATGGTCACATAGGCAGCACTTGGCTCTTATTGTCCAGAGGGGAGATGAATCATAATTTAATAGCCAATTTTAAAATCTACTCACATTCGACTTATGTATATATTATACGTTTTTACTTATGTGTATGATAACTGATAAGACGATAAGTATATCAATTAATACCAATGTAATATGTTATGTTTTAAAAGTGTTGATTAAAGCATTGATTAAATATACTGCATTATATATATTCAATATACATTAATGCATTAATTTATGGTAATATTGATCTGTCTTAACATGGGGAATAATTTTCTTATATAATTATACAAACGTAATTTTAACATAAATATTTTATAAAAATTAAAAATTGTTTAAATAATATTTGACTTAAGAAGGAAGGGGGCTAAAATAATAAGTTTGCCCCTTCGTGCTCCCCTATCAAATGCTACATATGTATGGTGATATCTAAATATTATAAATAATAATATTTATTAAATTACAATTTTTTTTTATTTTTCTAGAGGGACTGGGTTAATTGGCGTTCATCATTGTTAATATAATTCATGGCATGAAATTATATATCCAAACAATAATAAATTTTATTAAAAAAAAAAATGTATAACATGCTTTTTTACTTTTATTTTGTTTAAATAATTTTAATGTTAAATTAATTGGAAATATAGTAAAATTTGTTCGAAAAAAAAGAAAATATTTTAATTTTACAAGTTTAAATAATTTAAATAATTACCAAAAAATGTTCCCAACCAAAATGGTATAATTGGAACGTCAACTAAAGGTGCACACACATTTATAAACCAATTAGGCAAAAATGGAGTTATTCGCAGAAACATAATGTAACTGAACATGTTGTCATTGTGTTTTTTCACCTAAAAAAAATATAACATTGTGTGATATAATTCAGCTAATAGTATACAGACATCCACTTACTAGTTTTGCATATGACTTGATTCTATCAGGAAAATATCTGTAAGCTAATCGTCTTCCGATTGTCATGGATAATAGGTAACAAAATGAAGCACCCATCGCTGAACATAAGCATATGATTGTTAATGCTAATAAAAATGGGTACAGAAATCCACATAATATTGATAATGAAATTGAACCAGGTATTGCAAATGTTTGCAAACTAATTAAATTATTGGTCAAGGTAAAAATATTAATAATTAAATGTAAATTTGAAATTAATTTTAAATGTATTCAAAGGATACAATATATAGCAGAAAAAAATTGACATGAACACTTGAGTATAATAAGTATCCTTGTAATGTTCCAAAACTTTACCTAAATTTTGGGCATCTTTGATATTAAATGGGAGCTTAATATATTGTTTTTCCTCCCTTAAAAAAATTAATAATATTTATAAACACTACATTGAATTAGTCAAGATTCTATTACTCACTCTGTCATGTGTGGGAAACTATAATACAAATAACCTAAAATCAATAATGACGATATAAATATAGCCACCAGTATGAATACTGCTTTTGTAGTGGACATTGTTTGATCGTATTCAAACTTTGTTTCTATTATTGACTCCGGACTGTCCATTATAGATTCTGTAATATAACCACAACATAATAATTTTTTTTTTTTTTTTTCAGATGAAATTAGTTCTGATATCAAACGAAAACTATTCTACGATATTATTCAAAAAGAATCAGTTGTTATTGTTGTTAAGTTCAAATATTGTTGATGTATGTTAATTTAGTACTATATATTACCAGATTTATTTTGCACATCTTGGTCCACCACAGCCATGTCTTAACTATTTTTTTATAATTTTTTTTCCCCAAATTTTATTCTCTTTCTATTTGATCCAGTATTAAAATAGATCTATTGAAAAATCTGTTGAAGAAAGAAAACAATTATTTGTAAACGGATGACATAACGTCGTCGTTCCATGAAACGAGTGTCGACTCTTCACGTAACATATTTGATTTATTAGCTTTTTTTCGTAGCCAGAATCAAAGATTTAATGATAACAAATATTGTAATGATTAAACAAAATAGTAACGATGACGTTATCATAACCGACGCGTTCTCGCACGATCTGCAGATGAAAACCGCTCGTTGGGCGGATCAAATACGCTTCGCACCACTGTCGAGACTCCGCAGTCTCGCATAACTGTCCGCTTCTATCACAGAATAAATCCGCTGTTATCATTTGCCGTTATCACGTCGCGAATTGTAATAAATTTTCCACGGCGGTCTGCGGCGTTTTTCTCATTTTCGTTGTGTCTTCTGGTTTGTTGTCCTCCACATGTCCGTGATGCAAAAGTGCGTCATGATTCGGCGGACAGCAAACGCTATACCGATCAATTACTACCAGAGGACTTGGTGTTCGACCAAAGCAGCAGCGCCGACAGGTGAGCTATAGCAAACCATCTCGGCCAGTTTTGCTTTGACCGGAGATGCATCAGAAACGGTTTGCGAACCGATGCAATTTCATCGTTCAATACGATCCGCAGCGGTTAATGAGTCGACAAATACAATAACATTTATCGAGTTTATTGGACATCTTTTTAAAAATGCAAACGTTTAAATATGCCTCTTTTTTTGCCTTCATTTCTTCTAGTCTTCCTATACTGTTTAATTTGTTGCCGTCAAACTCATCTGATATTCTAATTTAACTTGTATCCGTAAAAGCTGGAACGGATACAATACTGGATACTTTCATTTTTTTTTTTTTTAATAAATGTCTGATCAGGATTTTGGGCATGGAAGCTCTAATAAAACTTACATGCATTTAACCGTACAACATTTTATCACTACTATTCACAATAAATGAGATATCAACATTTTCAGATGAATTTCGTGTTTTGAACTTGAAGAAAAAATTTGTTCCTCCACAATCCAAAAAGAAATATACCAAAACCTTATTGTTACCTCCTAGGTGAGTATGATTTATTCTTTGTATTACATAATTTTAACCTTTAAATTATATAAATAGTAAAAATGATTATAATGTAAAAGTATTTTCAATCATCATTCATTTAGAACTCCCTTCATACTTGATTTTTAATCTCTAATTCAGTTGATTTATATAAAACAAATTTTGCCAATACTAACATAATTGTTGTTATGAAACATTATCAAATGTATAGTTTTTAATTGACCTATGTATATTAAATGTGTATTATTAGCATATATTTATAATCAAGTGCATACATAAGGGAGGTTTAGGGATTCAACTCCCTTCCCCCTAAATTCAAGGAAATTATTAAATATGTTTTTATTTTGGGAGTGTTTTAGATTATATGAGAATGAAAGGGTACAACCTCAAACTTCCCATACAAATTTTTTGTATTCACGCCTGTTTATGATTGATTTAAGTGTTAACTTATTATAATGTATTATATGTCAATTCGTTTAAAATTAATTTAATAACTTACTTGATTTAGTAGACTTCCTAGATTCTTGTTACATATTTCGATTATGTATAAATATCATGTGATGTGGTATTTTATCATTTGACTAAATTATGTGATTGATGAGAATAGAAATAAATGATGTCATAAGTGAGTTGGAGATTATTTTAATATAATAATTACCATTAAATCTATAAGTTTTTAATTGTTAGGCTCATTAAGAAATTATATTTCCTTTTATGATTCAGTATTTTAAATAGTTATATTATAAATTGTAAAAATAAATATATATTTATATATATAAAGAAATAGACGAGTGAGATTATGTTTTGATGTTGAGTGTGGTTCAAAATTCAAATACTTGAAAAATTTGATTACCTACCAATCTGTATAAAATGTCATTATCATGATGATAAAATATCAAAGCAATAACAACCTATTGTTATTAATTTAAACCATCAAACTTTCTAGGATTTCCTATCGTAAATATTTGGATCTCAGTTATTTTTCAATAAAGTAGTGAAATAAACACGAGGACTTGATAAAAATCTAATATTTGATTAAAGCCAAATAAATACTTGATTAAAGTCGAGTACTCGTATTTACGAATACAATTATTTTTGTCTAGTCTCGACTTACTCAACTCATAAAATTTTACATGTCGAGTACTCGTTCAACTCTTATATATAATATTTGTTAAATTTTGTGTTATTAATTTGTTAAATATGTTTATATTTGGTTTTAAATAATTAATCATTTCAAATTGATTAGAAAATATTAGTGTTACCTTATGTTTTATAATATTTTAAGAGAAACAGCGATGCCTGTTGATCAAGATTGGACTAATGTATGGCCAGGTCCAAAAACATTTCATCCAGCCTCAGTGCCTTTGGCTCTACGACAAGGGTATGATCAGAAAAGAGCACCACCAGGCAAATATGGTAATGCTGAGCTAATGAAAATTCCTAATTTCCTTCATCTTACACCACCGGCTGTGAAAAAACATTGTAGTGCTATAAAAAAGTTTTGTACTGAATGGCCGAAAGGGTTAGAAACAGATGAAGATTTCGATAAACATTTTCCTATGACAATAATAACAACCGATTACTGTCATTCATCGCCAACTATTAAAGATCCAAAAGCCAGAATAGTTACTATAAAAGTTAGCAATCATAAGAAAATAGTTATTTTTTTTTTTATATCAAAAATATTGTTTTTTTTTTTTTTTTTTTGTTAAATAGGTAAAATTGAGCGCATTCGATTTAGACAAACACGCTAGAGATAAAATGATTAGATTAGTTGGGGAAAGATATGATGAAGAAACTGATATACTTACTATTGTCACCGATCGATGCCCTACAAGGAAACAAAATTATGACTATGGAATATACGTTCTCACAGCTTTATACCATGAATCTAATGTTTGTATTACAGCAATTTAGAATAGCATTAATGAAGACTGCTAATTTTGTTATTAATTTGTTTTATAGACCTTTGAAGAATGGGAAAAAGAGAAACAGGAAGCAGATATGGAGCACTACATCTGGGACAATAATGTCTCCAAAAAAGCATATGTTGCATTAGTTGAATGGCCAAAGAAAGTTTCTGACGATGATGTTAAATCGTTTTCTATTGAAAACGATTTGGTGGGACAAAAGTACAAAGATGCTGTAACAGAATTATTAAACAATGGTAAAATAAATGTTTATTAAACAAAATTGTTGTCACTAGCATTAATATAAAATATTATATGTTTAGGAGAAGATACATATACATTGAACAAATACAAAGAAGCAGTAGTTGGCATGTTATTACCTCAAAATGCCCAGGCATAACTAGTTTAAAATTAGATATTTATGTTTAAATCATTATTTTGTACAATAATATTAAATTTATTCAGACTCGACCTCTTCTTTGATTTTTATTGGTAATCTATCGCCCCATTTACTCGATCGTGCACACCAATAAGGAATTCTGTAACATAAGAATTTAATATTGAATGATTATTTTTAATGTAAATCGATCTGATTATGTAAAATGCCATGCCCATAAACCATCATGTTAGCTAATGTATACCAATTATGCAGAATTTTTGAACTTCTTATTATTTTTTAAAAAGAAACAATTTTTTTAATTGTATATTTATACAATCGTTACATATAAATCGATGGGATATAAATATTTAAATCAGGGTATTAAAAACTCTTATTTTTAAAATACCAACATATGTTCATAGCATCAGCACCTAGTTCTTAAATATAAATATTATATGATTATAATTTTCAACAATAAAATTAATTTCCGTTCAGTTTAAATCATTTTAAACATAATAATTGACCAGTTATAACTTAAAATACGTACTTTCCATTTCTAGCAGCAGTGAATATTATTTCTTGCAATTTACCACTACTAGTACACATTCGACAAATGGAATGTTTAGAACGTACTAACACTGGTCGCACTATTCTGGGCCACTGTTCATCTGTTTCTGGTCTCTCTCCTGTAATAAAATTGTGAATAAAAATAAATCAATGTTAAATATGAACTAAGATCAATTAAAATTTACTAGCCTTTTTTAATCACTATGTAAGAAAAATGTTCTTTTTTGATAGTAGATTGTTGACTTATTTTCGGTGTATAATAAGTTACTATAAAATTACAGGGCGTGTCATCAGTATCGTAACGGGGACAAGAGTATTCGTGGGCACACTGTAAAAAAAATGTTAAAATGAAATTACTACACAGGTTAAACTAAAAACATTAAAAGTGGTTTTTAAAAATGTTACCGGTGAAAACACATGACTTTTTATGTTGTTTTGAGAAGATATTTCAAGGAGAAGATCCCTGGCTTCATTTATCAAGTTGAATCCTGCTCTTGTTCCCATTTCAACGAGTATGATATACTGTTTCGTTTTATTCCACAAATTCAGTATGGTTTCAAAACGATTTTTAATGTCTGGCAGCTCAAACAATGAGTATGCAGAAACGACGAGATCAAACTTCAACTGAGCAGTATACAAATAATTATTAAGAATTGTTTTTACATATCCATTTTATCGAAAAGTGTGTGTGTTGCATACATTTGGCGATGCCGGTAAAAATTGTCTATAAAATAAACCTTTGGGCAAGATTTGATTGTTATTTGGATTTCCTTCTTGCAAGAGAAGCTTGGACAAATCATTCATAGTTGATGACGTGTCTACACAATAATATTCTTTTAATGAATTGCCCCAGAATTTTATAGCGTTCCTGAAAACATTTTAACTGTCAATAGAGAATTATTAGAATCGTGTAACAATTAAAATGTTGAGTATTTTATGATAATAATGTATATTTTAGTTTTTTAAAATTATTGACAAATTACAAGACTATGTATGTAATTTATACGTTTAGTTGTTGAAAACTATTGTTAATGTAGGTTAAATTTATTTTATATTATAGTCAAATCAAAATTAACTATTATTAAAAGCTATCCATTCATAGTTGGTCAGGACTTTTTCAAATTTCACAAATAAATCATTTTAATTTAAAACCACATTCAATATAAACATAATGATGAATCATATTGATTTATCAAAAAGGAATATTAAGATTAAAAAATAATTATAAGTAAAATTAATACAATTTTACATTTTTAATTTCCAACACCAGTAATTTTTCACACCATCAGATACAACACTTTAATTGCAATGTACAACTGAATAATATAAACATACATGGTGACTGTACCAATACCAGAGCCGAAATCAAACAGGCTTTCAGGTGAAAAATTTGGATCTCTCTGTTGTATTTCATTAAATATCATTTGTATTGTATTATACTCCGGAGCAATACGAGACAGCAGATATTGATGACATACGTGTTTGTTATTGAAATCAATTGGTTTCCAATTGTATGTTCTTTGTGCTATAAGTTTTTCAGCTCGGTTGTTAATAAACTTCTCCAACCTGATTTCTTGCTCAGCGGTGAGATTTTCTTTTTTATCTGAAAATTCCTTATAGTTTTATTTATAAATAAAAAATTAAAATAGTTTTTTCAGGGGCTTGAATAAACTTGAAATGTTTGAGTAAACAAGCTGAAAAATCGTGCATATAATAATATGTTGTACATACATTTATCTTCCAATTCGGCTTGATGAAATTTCTTTTTTTCAATTTTTTCACTAGCTTCAACTGGGCTGTGCCTGCTATGCATATAGTTGACCAATAGCTGGCTGTCGGTCATCAAGGATTTCAATTGAACGTCTACAACAACATTATTATTACAATCGGTAAGAGCCGAGATAATGTTGTCGACCCGGACACTTTGTAAGTGCTAATCGTTTTGTTCCTGACCTTTAAGGGTTTTAACAATGGAAGCGATCAAACTGTCGGGCAACGGATTGGCGATCACGGTGCACCTGCCGGGATGTCTGCGCGCTTTGATTTCTTCGCGCAACACCATCTGATGTACATCTTCGTTGAAGACCGTCGTCAGTTTCGTTTTGGTCACGTACTAAATTTGCAGAGAACAAGAACGGACGATCAGAAAACGGAAACCCTGTACCGTGATGGCGGGGGACGAATACTCACGGATCTCTTCAGGAAACCCGCCCGAGCACAGTTCATCGTGGTCGTAAGCGGGCAGAGGCGAGTGTTCGCAGCAACGCTGGTGTTTCAAATATTGTTGTTTTCTCGCGTCCGTTATCACACGTGGGCACTACCATTATCATTACCGTTATCTTTTATCTGTGGTTGTCGTCCCGACCGGCGTGCGATACGCGCTCAGAACATATACCAGTACATTTTTGGACAATAGAATGATACCTAAATTCATAGACGTATAAAGAATTGTGTGCATTGTTATTAAGGGCCGGATTTATGTGCACAAAAAAATCCTCAAAATATGCTTCTAGATATGCTGTAATATGCTATAAAATATGCATTTATTTTTAAATATGTACTTAAATATTCACTTAAAATGTTGTTTAAAATTATGTACAAACATGTGAAATGTATTGTAAATATAAAAATAATCATTAATTAATACGGTATTAAAAAAAAGTATAAAAAAGCTTTTAAAATATTTTGTCGTCTTTGTCGCCATTTAACATTATTATCTTATATATTATCTTATTATTATATTATATTATATTATATCTTATTATTATTATCTTCAATCTATAAAGTATAAATACCCACATTAATAAAAAGTGAAAACAAAAATTGAATTCATATTTTACCTTATTACATTGGATGTGATATGAGTATGTAATCTTATCTTTGGAAATGAACACCGGTCGCAATTTTATCGATATTGTGTGGCAGTGATCGTGAAAATTCGACGAAAACGAATATATGTGCTATAAATAATATAATAATGTGTATTATAAAACTATAAATATGCATTGAATATGCATTTAATAGGTAAAAACGTTGAAATATGCAAATTAAGCAAAATAAAATTAGTTTTATTTTTTAATAAGAAAGATCTGAATCGGGGACAATGCTCATCAGATTTCAAAAAGCTTATTCCAGTACATATATGCATTTGCATATAAATCCGGTCCCTAATTATAATTATGTCCGTGCTATGAATATATTACTCAATTACCTATGGATACGCGTTTTCTTATCGTCCAAGGCTTATATCACGGTATTCGCAGTGGTCGAAATGGCTCGAGATAAGTGAAGGGATGCCTTATAATTCACATTTCCTGATATCATCATAACATTCTTCACACCTTGTGTACCTGTAACATTTTTATTTTTTTCTATAGTTCACATAAAGTATATTATCTTAGTCCGTGGCTCTAAATACGGGTATAATACGAGTTGCGAAACGGCTTATACTAAACAACACGATAAGCCGGGCGCCCGGCCCTGAAAGTTAAAAACAATTATTTTCACTGAAAAAAAAAAAAAATGTCTTATATATAAATATAAAAATGATAAGTATATCATTTTAAAATACAAGTCTTAGGAGGAATGCGTTATTCTAGACAAAACAAGTAGAGGGATGAAAAATGTAAATACAAAAAAGTAGAGGGATGCCATCTCACCGTATCCTCCCCACTTCGAGCACTGGGTATTAAAGATAATGCTTGGAATAACAGTTTTAAAAATCCTAATGCGGTTTTTATAGAAAACAACATGTTGACCAAAACCGTACCTGTTAAACTGCGAATTCGTGTCCATCATTCGAGGTATTTCCACGTTAAACGCGTATTGACCAAAGAAACACAAAGATATCTTATATAAGATATCTTTATATGTCTATGACATAAAACTTGCTTATCAACGAACGGTGCTTCGCAGAGGAGCGTCTAAACACAGGAATGCACCTTGTGCAGTATGCATGAACAAATTTGTCACCATTATGTTTGGCTGTTATTAATATACCATATCAAATGGTCCATTTAGGTCCATTGCCGCAACAACCAACTGCCTCCATCTATCTCTATCATGAGCTACTTCTTTTCCGTCGTTTGCTCCCAATTTCGATACATCTTTTATAATCCTGTCTTTCCACCGCTGTCTGGGTCGTCCTTCTTGTGTTCGGCTTCCAGCTCGTGGCCAATCCTATAGGGCCTTCGGACCTTCACACATGTCAAGCCTATCCCAGTCTACTACTCTTAAGGACTCCAATTATATTTGTTTCACCATATAGTTCTTTTACTTCTCGGTTTATTCTTAATTTGAAGTTCCCTAGAGTGTTTCTTTTTGGCCCAAATATCCTTCTAAGAACATTTCGTTCAAACGTAGCTAGTCTATTTTCATCCGTCTTTGTTATTGTCTATGCGCCACAGTCGTATAGTGCTACCGGTCTATCAGAAATAACCTGCCCTAACCTCAAATTATACTGATTCCTCTCCTCCATACTTAACTTTACATTTCGACCTATTCACACCATAGATAATAGAATCTTCTATTATCCATGATCACATATGCTCGAATAATTCTGATTATCTTTCTTGGTATCCCCAATTGCTCCATTACTTTCCATAGTCTGTCTCCTTTTCACTGAATCGTATACCACGTTGAAGTCCACAAACAGTAAATGGACATCTTCGTCAAACTCATGGCTTTCGATTATCTGTTTGACAACATGGATTTGGTCCAGAGTCGATTTTACATTTTCACACACAATATTCTCCAATATTTATGGGGAAACATTATTGTAAGTATTATGTGTTAAATTTAATTGTATAATACAGCGGTTCTTAACCTTTTGTAGATCACGGACCCCAGATGAAAGATTTTTAGAAATAGCGGACCTCCTTTTTTTTTATTTTAACTAATTTGACTAATTTTTTTCAAATACTTTTTTTTACAAAACACCTCATGTTATTAAAATCAAAATTATAATAATTATTTAATTACATTAATAGACATAACAAAACATAGATATTTATAATTAATTTTATTTCATTTACTTTTTAAGTTAACTTGAATTTAATTATCTTAGTTTTAATTTCTTTTTTCAATATTCTTAAAATTTAATTTATATTAGCTTAATACAATGGTCGAGACACAAGTTTTATATTATCGTATAATGATAAATCTATCTATTATATAATAAAAAATATATGAAAAAAAAAAAATAATAATATTAATCCAACAATATTATAACAATGCACTCATGGCATGTATTGATGTACATATGTAATGTGTTAGGGCTGCCGCGGACCCTAGAGGGCTACGGACCACGGGTTAAGAACCACTGATATAATACAAATAATTTCCAGGAATAAGCGCTACGATCGTAGATCTAGATGTGATAAGAAAATTGATCGTACAAAAATTTTTTCTGCCAAGAACCGTTCGTTGCTTATCACCGTCCCGCGCTCTTCAACCACTCGCCACGTGTATAGAACCGCGTCTTCTCTTCCATGCCTCGTCCGTCGTTGTCCACCCGATAAGGTGGCCACCGTCGGCCGTCTATTGGTCGGTTTACACTCGTTTCAGGGGAGGGGGAGGTTTTTTTTTTATCAGTCAACAGCGCTCGCGTGCGCCCGCAGCGGCAGCTGCTCGTCCACTCGTATCGATTGGAGTTCGTGGTTCGCAAACGGCGGGCAATTTGAGCGCCTTCTGGCCATCGACCGTTGTACGCTGACTGTTGGTTGTTGACGCGGCAACGAGCAGCACCACTACTCGGACCCGAAAAAGGATATAAAGAATTAAAATGAAATTTGCCGAGCATTTGGCCGCGCACATCACTCCCGAGTGGAGAAAACAGTACATCAGCTACGAAGTAGGTCATGTCAGGCTCTGCAATGTTCACTTTTTCCCCGTGTCGTTCCCTCCGTGGTCATGTCGACGGGATAAACGTCTTTGGTTTTTGTGTGTTGCAGGAGATGAAGGAAATGCTGTACGCTGCTGTCGAACAGGTGCCAGCGCCTGACCAAGTCGATCCGGATTCGCTGTCGCGTTACTATGCCAAATTCGACGAAAAGTTTTTCAGCTTTTGCGACAAAGAACTCGCTAAAATCAACACTTTCTATTCAGGTTTCGAACTGCATTTACGATTTTGTTTGATATCTACAAGCGTATGTTTCTTCGCGTTCCTGTATTATTGCTCAACACCGTTCTCACCTAGTGTTGTACTTATCACGTCTTGTGCATGTTACGGCCGCATGAATGTTACAATATACCACTTGTGCATATCCAATAAACAAAAACTATTCACACAACATTTTTCCATTTTTTTTTCCTGACTTTTTGTCTAACACTATTGCCGATTCAACTATCTGATGGTTTTGAATACAAATATTTAAGATTTATAAAGAAAACAATACTTCTAGTAAAGAAGCTCATGGTTTTTCCTATTAAGAATGGGCTGTGAAGAATTAAATTTGTTTATTAGTTTTTATTTTATTGCTATAACTAACAAATGGAATACCATTTTATTTTCCAGCTGACTTGGTCGTTTATCATACCATTTTTTTAAATGTTAAAAGTAGACCAACATTTTAGAATTTTTGATTAACAATAATTAGACCTCTTGTAAATTAAAATCTTATTTATTTAATTCAATTTATATAAACTAAATAAAATTAAGAAACTTATCTAAACATTATTTTAATTTTAGTGCGGTGTATTGACTTATTAATAGAGGTGCCTCAGTATCATATTTCAAGTTATTTAAAAATATGTGGTGTTAAATAATATGATGAAAGTTTTAAATGAATGAGACTCTGAGACTCAAAATAAATATCATATATTAAAAAAAAAAAAAAAAAGAAAATGCTTATTATATTTTTTGGCAAATCATTCATTTACTTTAGACTAGAAATTTATTTTAAACAAACCATTTGCAAAAAAACTTATTTTTACCAACACCATTTTATTATTGTATTCAATATTAAACATCCAATGAATAATGTAATGATATAATTTCAATTTCTATATAAAATACACATTTAATTTGCTATAGTAATTTACGTTTAGCAAAAATATTTATATTCGAGTGCTCATGGAACAATACCTAATAAGTATATATGGCATTAATAACTTACTTGTTGAAAATTATTTGTTACTTTTTAACAGTTGAAAAAAAAGTACTTACCTTACATAAACGTTGAAATATGGTGATTGCCCATGAAAAACAATGTATACTAAATCACATTAAATGCACACAATAGTATTCTATTTGTTTTCATAAATACATAATATGATGCAACTGTTTTTAAAAGTCAATATGTTTTGTAACATTTAATGACCATTGGTTTTTGGTTTTTTTTATAAACAAGGACAAAAATTTAAAATTGAAGGCCCAAATAATTTTTATATTCAAAAAAAAATTAGAGTTATTACTATAAAACATGTGTAGTTCCACTTTCTCAATTTTTCACCTTGACTGGTATTAATCGACCTTATTGGTTTTTATTTATATAATTTAAAAATTGAACAAGGTATATTTATACGCATTATTTTATTATAATAGTCAAATTTGCACCTCAGTATTTTAATATACGCAAAAGAAAAAAAATGTCCATTACAATAATAATATAGTTAACTTGTAAATTCTTTATGATGAAGTGTTCAGTAAAGTATGTATTTATTAAATCAAATTACAATTCACAAAAGCTTCAGACAATTTAAAATGTTGATACTGACAAAGGAAGTGAATAAAAGCAAAGTAGTTAGTTAAAAAAATTAATATTTCCCAGTGGATTAATCAGTTTCAAGTTTAAATAAATATTTATTTACAAAATGATTAATAGTAAATATTATATTTTTTTTTATTTTATATTATATTACATTGAGGGCTAATGCCCAAGGTGCAGATATAAGAACAATAAACTGACATATATTAAATAATATAATTAAGTATTATTACACAAAGACTAGAGAAGTTCTCGTTTGCTGGTCACATACAAGAAAATGAATAAGAAAATGTATAAAAGTAAAGTGTACTTAAATTGACTGTCATTGAGGTCAACTGTATATATAGGTATATATGAATTTACTAATATCTATACTTAAACTGTGGATTCAAAAATATATGACATTAATTTAAATATGTTATCTACTTATCAAACCATTGATAGTAATTATTCTAGATACTTGGTAAAAATTCAATGTGAATATTATAAGAATTGGCAATAATTATAAATGTTTAAAGTCAATTAAATTTCATACTCGTTTCTCCTCATTATAAGACTTACTTTGATTGTTGTGTTGATAATAATTACTATTTAACTTTATACTATTTTATATCAAAGGTATAATAGGTACATACAAATGTAATTGATTTACATATAATTGTAGTATAGTTTATAATTAAAAAATAATTGTTTTTATAGTTGTATTGAAACTAATATTATTTTTCATTATAATATACTGATTAATATGTTAAAGGCTAAAGGACGTCACGCGAAGATATAAAATGTTTAATAATACAATTAGTGTATCCCTATTAAAACAAATATAAATCTTCATTTTATTTCTCTTGCAGACTTTAAATTGTGCTAATGCCGATTTATTAAATTAAAACGAAGAACATGTTCCTTCTAACAAAACATAAAATTAATAGTTTTCTTAAGCAAAATCATAACCGTTCTTAATTAATTCTACTTCATTAAGTAAGACCTTAACTGTAAGAGGGATAAAGTTGTGTTATTATTGGACTATTCGAAATTTGTTCTAGATCAGGTACAGCCAAAGGCGCTCATCAAGAATTAAATTTGTTTTCGCTTACCGCTGTATAGTCCACTGGAATCGAATAGGAAAAAAAAAAACGAAAAGAAAAGTCTTTTACAATTTTTATTTTAATTATTTCCTAAGTTATTGAAATCAGCTTACAGCTAATTTAGTATATTCATTTACATCCACATGTTACATATACAAAAACGATGTATGAAAATAAAAATGAATATCTACTGATGAACTTAAGTTTCAAATCCAATCAAGTACTTTTATTACGTAGTAGCAGAGAGCATTATTTTCTACGAATAGAAAAACATTCAGTTAATCAAAATGTTCTCAATGCGAATGTATTTTACGACTGTACATATATTCTTTATATATTGACCTTTTTTTTTATTTACCATATGTATCTAATAATATTTTATTATGCTGTTTGAATCACTAAATTTACTCTTTAAATGAGCCCGCGTGTATAATAATAATAATAACAACGATTCGTGAAACGTTTTTAATGCCAGATTCTGTTAAGTAACTGGCGAGATATATTTTCGTTTCTTTTTAGAGACTATAATCGTTGGCAGCAATCGCCCATACGTACGTACTCATGTACGGTATACATATACACATTTAAATAGAAAACACAAATTCGGAAAAAGATTTATTAATAAAATACTGTATTAAATTTGTCGACCATAGCAATTATGTTATTTACCATCTTACCTCGGCCAAATTTTCAATACGTCTTATCCGCCTATTCAAATAGATCTTGACATATTTTTCTAGTAAAATATGTTACCGTATGTTAGAAATATGATGTGTATTTATGTACTATCCGATTTCCATATCAAAACACATTTTTGAGAAACTACGGTTATTTCGTTTACCCATAAACCTTGCATTATTATTAATTAGTTTACCGTAATTATTATTGTTTTACAAATGGAATATATATGTTTTGATGTTTAGAGTTTGATTTTGTTTCATACAATTATACCAATATCAATTTACAAGTGATCGAAGAAACTCGACTTAATTTATATACAGTATAATCCGCTTATAACAATCTTCAAGGGCCCTCAAGAATCAGATCGTTACATCCGAAATGCATTGTACCCGGTTGCCAAAAACATTACCAACGTGAGATATAAAACCAACAAAAATCATGGCTAAGAATCGTTTTATCCGGAATATCGGAATATATACAGCACCGTAATAAGCGGATTACACTGTAAAATTATTACGTGTGTATATGAGTACAGAGAAAAACAACATCAAAAGAATTTATAGGGTTTAGAAAAAAAAAAATCGCAAGTGAAGTAATTTTTAGTTTAAAACTATATTTGTTTTCATTTTTTGTCGAAGCAAAAGACTTGGATAGCGGTTCTCCTATGTTTTCTTATTATGGGGCCATGATGATTGTCATCGATCTCTTATATGCTTTGTTTTGCAGGTCGAATAATTGTTTACTTAGATCAAAAAAAAAAAAAGAAATCAAATATAAATTACAATTTGTTTAAATTACTAGATTTCAGTATACTACTGAAAAATGTATAAACCGGTTGGAGTAGTCAAGTTAGTTCCTAAAATTAATAAAATAATAATAGTAGGTGATTATACTTAGTAAGTAATCTATACTTATACTAATTGAGTTGAAAATCGGTCGTTAAAATATATTGAGATAATTTTATTTTATATAAAATACTAAAAGTTATGCGACAGTAAAATAGTTTTATGTTGTATCTAGTCTAAAACAACGAAAAACGAATCTTATAACTAGTGATGTAGTCCTAAAAAAAGTCTTGAGTATATGCCAATTGTTAGTAAAATGGGTAAGTGAAGTTAATTCCTATCCTTCCACACATTTTTTATCCATGAGCAATAAGATTAGCTAAACAAATAAAGATCCGAATTTTAATTTTAATAAAAACAATTTAAGACTATTAAAGCAACTTGTAGTAATGTAACGGCTTTTTAAACTATATTTCCGTGCAATAAAATTAAAAATAATAACTGTTCCTAATAAACGTAGTAAAAAGGAAATGTGGTTAGTATTTTTGATTTTGGTAGAAAAAAAAAAAATCAAAATTCGTTAATACTCTATAGCAGGGGTGGCCAAATTGCGGCTCGCGAGCCTCATGCGGCCCTCGTCATAGTCGTATGCGGCTCGCGGTCTTATTTACAAAAACCAAAATATTTTAATTTTTTTATATACATTTATAAAAAAAAAATAAATTTTTTAGAATAATAAATTAAAAATTAAACATAAAGTTAAATTTGTTTGCGTGGTATTTTTTTCATTTCTACTTTTGTAGTAAGCTTCTTAAGATCTGGTTGAATTGATGTAAGAGTAGTTCTTAGTAATTCTGTGAGATAATCATTAGTCAAATTTTAACGATATTTTGACTTAATTATTTATATATATATATATATGTTTATCGACTGTTAGCTTTCTTAATTACTTTTGTAGTATAAAAGTATCGATTAGATAGTTTGACTCTTAATATAATCTTATTAATACATGTGACTCGTGTACATAGTCATGTTGGCCACCCCTGCTCTATAGGTATAAAAATTTTAGTAAAACTGGTCGTATACGTCCGTATCACAAATTATATTATAAGTATATATTGTAAGTCGTCGTATGCGGTATACCCGCGCATATGCTCCACTATTTATAACTTAATACAACGATCATTAACTATAAAAGTAGTCGACCGTAATTAAAAGTGTATGGTAATATTATATTGAGTGAAAATAAGACCACTTCGAAATCGTCTGAAATCGACCTAGTTACTTCTAACTAGCTGTTGTTCAGAAGTATTGATTTATTTTTTAAGTATGTTCTTACCCATTTTGCATTTTTATAAAACCTTTTTTATCTAAATAAAATCTAGAACATAGTATTAATTCATTTAGTTACAGTATAGGAAATACTAATTTGTAAGAACTAACCGAAAAAATAACTAATTTTCAAAATTTTGACAATTTTTATCTTAACTTTTTATTGTTATTTTTCGAATAAGAATGTGTAAATTTCGTGCAAAAAAAAACTGTATTCAAATAATATAAACGTATATTTATTTCGACGTGCGATGAAAAAAAGTCATGCGTTTGGCCCTTAAGAATTTCGATATGTTGAACTCTGTAAAACCAATGTTAACTTCAGGGGGTTACTAGAGGAGGGTATTATCCCTTAAAGAAAAATCTTTACCTTTCACTCGAAAAAATGTATTAATTTATTAATTATTTACTTCTGTGGCAATCCGCATACCATATACTCTCCCGAAAACGTACGACAGACGGGATAGATCTAATCCTGGATAGACGACTTGAAGTAAACACTACTGTAAAATTATGAAAATTATATCTGTAAACGTGAAAACTGGTGATGGGAACAATCGAATGATTAGTTGTCAAATAGTCGAAATACAATAATCGATTGATTAGTTCTTACTCCAAATAAAGATAGGTAATCAAATGTGTAACCGATTAAATCATTTTAATGCATTACGATTAACATTATTTGAACTAGCTAATGGTTATATAAATAATCGAATGATAATCTACATTCTAACTATTAATATTGCGAAATACTGAAATTCCTTTTCAATACAATAAATTATATTATGATTTAATATTTCTTCTGAGTTTTAAGTATTAACTATTAGGTATAGTTTATAAAATTCAATATTATAATTTATAAATTATAAATCAAACTATTAACTATAAACTATTGTAATGTCACATTTATTTGCATTCAATTGTTTTATCATTCGAATTTTGACAAATTATTAATTTAATTCGGTTCGATTATTTTATTATTCTAATGATTTTTAAGTAATCGAATTAAATCAGTTCTTCGAAAAATCGAATAATTCGATTATTTCATTCGACTATTCCCATCACTTGTGAAAATATGAATACATACATATAGATTTTATGGTATAACAGAACACAATATTAATAATAAAAAGTTATTCATTTTCGTTTGTAACTATAACTAAAAATCGTACGTAATATATTACATAAAATATAAACATACGTAGAAGATAAAAATATGTACATACGGATAATACAGTCATTAGTAGGGAACGGATTTATATGTAATAAAAATACATAAATATGTACATATGTATGTAAGTATAATTTATAAAATATGTACTAAAACCATCCAAATATGTAGGAAAAAAATGTAAAAAAAAAAAAAATTATAATTATTAAATTATCAAAATGATTTGTTGCATTGAATTATTACAATATATTTTAAATTATCAAATATTAAATGTCGCCTATTAAATCTGAAAATATTTTTAAAACGGCTAAATGATCGTTCCACATCAACCTACATCGGTTGATTTAAGCATATTTGAAGGGCATAATATTAGAAGGCGATAATTCCAAATTTTTAGAAGGGTGTCTGCCACTAATTATGTCATTAATTGATTTAAAATCAATATGGCCTGAAATTTTTTCTGTAAAAACATGAATTTTCTTTTTTACTACTTCTCCTATTGGTCCGTTTACGAGTTTTCATTTTGCAATCGTTGATTCGACAATTTGCATACTTTCATTCAAGGACATATTTTTGTTTCTAATTTTGTAATTGTATGTGCAATAAAACTAAAATTCACTAAGATGAAAATTAAATTTGTTTTCAATGTTTCATTTTGCATAATATTTTGAGCTTTTCTAATAGCGATAAAAGTTCTGGATCTAAATTTGAAATAATTTTTTGTATTTTTGTACGAAGAAGACGTATGAATGATGAAATAATAAAATATGTTTAAAAATATTTACAAATTAGTGAAATATGTAAAAATATGTAATTATACCAAAATATGTAAAAATATTTAAAATAAAAGTAGCATCATATTAATAGGAATGATTTAAATCATGAACATTTCTTATCAAATTTTAAATATCTCGTTTTAATAAAAATATGTGTTTACATATAAATCCGTTCCCTAGTCATTAGTAATAGTCAGGTATACACTCATGTTTAATAATAAATTGATCTTAAACCACTAGGTAGCATAAAACATTTATTGAAATGTGTAGGTACCTTATTGCACAAAATGCAATCTGCATGCATATAGTAATTAATTACTTTATTATGAATTGCGTACTGTAAGTGTTATTTTAGTACTGATATTGAATATGCATTATAATTTATACGAGTAATATCGTTGTGATAGATTTTTGTACATTTTTAAGTATAAAATACCTACGTATGTATCGGTATGTATTAATCATGGATACACACGGGGCTCACGTTTACATAAAATATAATCGAATTTAAAAATAGGTACGTTTCGCGGTCTAAAAATACGATTCAATCGAATATTAAAGTAGGTACACGCGTACTAGTCAGCTGCGGTACTTATGATCTGGCAATGTAACTAACGGACGTAATATTGTAGCTGTGCATGATCTTGTGTCCAACAGTAGCCATATGTGTTAGATAATGTACTGCATGGAGAATACCCGTACCGATTCGCAGTTGATGCATTTTATAATGATTTATTTTTTCCTATTCCGATTTTCTCAAATATTATCGGGCAAATCGAAGAGATCGAGTAAAAGGTGTTATCGTTTTTCTGCATTAATAAAACATTTTTCAGATGTCACAATGAATTAGGCAGGTAGGTATTATAGTACATAGCGAAGACATTAAATTGTATGCTTTGTGGAATAAAACCAATAATACGTCGTTCTTTTGATGTCCTCCTTAATAACACATTGACTTTTATACATATTCCCGAATGATATAATAATATCCAACAATAAATACCCGTGTAACTTTTAATATTTTCTGTATTTTCTTTTTAAAGGTCTCTCTTCGGCTTGTAAACCGAGAATAAAGCGTTGTATAAATTGCTATACTGCTGGTTATAATTGATAATATCGCCGCGAAGATCACCGTTGCCTTGTTGACTTTCTAAAAGTTCGATCGATCCATGTTTAATTACTTCCACTCAATAATATAATACACTATATTATTGCATAATTATAATATCGAATAACAAAATATGTGTGTTATTACGTAATACGTAGTTGGATCACAATTAAACAAAATCCTATATAATAGTAATATTAATAACAATACAGCATATTTTTCATTGATATTCTAATTTTAACTTTCGGTCTTAATATTTAATCAATTTGATTTAAACTATCACGGTTACGTATTATATGCGTATAATATAAACATTTAAATTTTTAGTGTTATGAATATTTTCATTAATTTATTTTTTCATCGTAGAAAAATTGGCGGAAGCGACTAGAAAATTTGCTAACCTCCAAAGTGACCTGAGAGAGTCGCAAGATGATAAAATCAAACCCAAAGATTCCAGTGGGAACTTGAAGCCGGTAAAACGGAAAATACTCAGGAAGAACACAACGACGCGTAAGACGCAAGAACTAAAATTGGCTTTCAGCGAGTTCTATTTGAGTTTGATTCTGCTGCAAAACTATCAGAATTTAAATTACACGGGATTTCGGAAGATTATGAAAAAACATGACAAGGTACGTACATAACATTACTGTTACGCGATTGGTGCATTTACGTAGTTAATTAAATTACAATATTGAAATTTTCCATATTCGTGAATTTTTATCCAGTTCGAATACAATATTAGTACAACTTTTGAACTTTTTTATTAGTCCTACGTTATTTGAGTCATTTCAAATTAATATTAAAAAAAAAAACTCTACATATTTCTAAAAATACATACTCTGAGAATAATACTTACTAAAAAAATGTTTTTTCATCCTATAGCCAGTAGAAATTTGCATGTATTCTATATGATTTTTCATAATTTTTCGCTAGTCTTTCAATCGTATTGTTTGAAATTTGAAGTATTACATTTATAGATATCGGACCGTGAACGAAATAATTGCTTAGCGAATATTAATATCACAACCGTAAAACTGAAATATAGTTTAAATACTACCAAGGATTAGGTATAAAGGAATCATGCTTCCTGCCGAATTCGACGTGTATATATAAATTATATTAATCCGCTGTCTTATGCGCAGCCCGCGAGTGTAGTTACGATCATGTATATATCCTGTATTTAAGTTGCTGGGTTCCGAAGGCGGTTCGGGTGGCCGTTGGAGATCGGAAGTAGTGGAAAACGCTCATTTCTACTGCAACAAAGATATTGACAGACTGATCAGCGAGACTGAGGCTACGGTCACGCAGGGACTGGAAGGAGGAGACCGACAAAGGGCTATGAAAAGGCTACGGGTACCGCCTCTGGGCGAACAACAATCACCGTGGATCACTTTCAAAGTCGGCTTGTTTTCTGGCGCTTTTGTTGTTATGTTGTTGGCAGTCATCATCACCGGTTAGTAACCTCACAGAATCCGCTCATTTTTTTTCAACTACTTAACCTTCGACTTACATGTATATATTTACAACATTCTACGCGAGTTCCTACATAAATTCTACGGCCGTTTTGAAAATCTGCCGTTCTTCTTCAAAACCATGGGATTTGATCATAAACGAGCTCAAATAACTTATTTTTATGTTTTTTTTTTTTTTTTTGGTTTTAGGTAATTTTTTATTCTTTCGAGATCATTTTTTTAAGTTCAAGTGTGTTTTTTTCAACGCTTTTACGAAACCTCGGTACCGTTTTCGTTGCATTACTTACATTTGACGGGCGATCGTTGCAACGAGTTGTGACAGAAAAACCATCGCAATTAACTTTTATTAAGATTAGGCGCGCGAGATAGAGTAGTAACCCAATGGTTTGTAATAAACACCCGTTGCAGGTCCGCTCCGATCGATTCGATAGAACCGCTTAGGGCGCGCGAAACAATAATGCTCGATAAATGATCGACGACTACCTCCTACCGACTGACCGATTGTTGTGTTATTGTGTGCAACCGCTCGCAGGCATCGCTCACGGGGACAGGAACACCGACTGGCGGGTCATGGTCAGGCTGTACCGGGGCCCGCTGCTGCTGGTCATATTCCTGTTCCTCATGGGCATCAACGTGTACTGCTGGCGGTCGTCCGGCGTCAACCACGTGCTCATCTTCGAGCTGGACCCTCGGAACCATCTCACCGAGCAGCACATCATGGAGCTGGCCACCGTTTTCGGTCTGGTGTGGGCCGGCTCGGCGCTGATATTCCTGTACAGCGAGGCGCTGCACATACCGCCGTACATCAACCCGCTCATCCTGGCCGTGCTCATGATCGCGTTCCTGTTCAACCCGACGAAAACTTTGCGGCACGACGCTCGTTTCTGGGTGCTGCGCGTCGCGGTAAGGATCACTCGACTAATATTTGCGACGCGCGCGCGTTTCGTTCGATTTATTCTTCCCCGAGCGTTTTCGCTTTTCGTATTGTTTTTTACGTTGCACACGACTGCGCAACTAGTGCTACGTACTAGTGCTCTGCACCACGGTCCGTTATTTTAAAGACCAGACCGGACTTCAAATTTTACCATGGGACCGAAGTCGGACCGGACCGCACGCAAACGTTAATCAAAGATCACCATTGGACCGAACCGACGTCTTCATATTATTTTAGACCGGATCGGACCAGTAATTAAATAACATTTAATAAAATAGACCGGACTGTCGGTCCGATCTTAAAACATTTTGGACCGTTTACGGACCGGTCCGTAAGGTTCAGTCTGTATTAGCCCAGGCCGTATCATATGATGCGTTTAGTATTACACTGGACTGGACTGCCCGACTTGCCCGACTTTATAAATAAAAAATATATAACTAAATTTGCAGGTTTTTTTCGTTTTATTTGTTTACGTAACAATATCTGTATTTAGATTTTAAGTACCATGATTGGGACCGGACTGAAAATAATGCGTTTGATCTAAGGACTAGACCGAACTACTCCTAAAAATTATTTAACCGGACCAAACCGACGATTCGATATTTTTTGTATGTTAGGACCGTAATAGACCGGAATACTAGACTGCTCCGGATCGGATTGATTAAAACCGGACCATGGAGAGCACTACTACGTACGTACCGAGGCACGATGGTGAACGATTTGTTCGATTGCAATTGTAATTTTTCTCGTTTCAATGTGGTAACGATTTTAGTTACGTCTGTACATACACAAGAGGGACACGTTTTGGTTATACCTAATAGACATAGAACGAGGTCGAAATTCTTAAACCTACAGTCGACGAGAATGATTATTTTAAAAATTTCGCACTAAATTTGAATACATTTAATTCGTAAACGGAATCTTCGCGAAAGCATAAGGATCTTCGGGCCCGACCAGATAACTTTCTTAGTGAACGCGAAGAGGAACGTCACCGTCGCCTCCGATCCTTTCTTATCTTTGATACAATCGTCTTCGGCCATGTAGGCGATTCATAATGGCGTACTCTTGTGTTTTAGGTACGCATACTGTTCGCCCCGTTTTTCTACGTGGGCTTCGCCGACTTTTGGTTGGCCGACCAACTGACCAGTCTGGTTCCCGCGTTGCTGGACTTTCAATATCTCGTGTGCTTCTACCTGACCAACGACCAGTGGATGACCAATAAAAGTAAAATCGCGTATATTATATCCGCGTAGTAGAAGTTGGTAAACGCGAGGCCCCCGGCATATTTTTCTCGCGACTCGTCTGACAAAACACCGATTCGATAACGTATTACGCGGTTCGGTGTCTGTTGACACAAAACGCGCAACCTAATAAACCTCTCGACCGACTTCGTCGTGACGGCATGATCACCGCGGCGCATGTATCACACGAATTCCACCGCTATAAATGTATTGTTTTTTTTTTCGGTTTTTTATTTTTTTTTTAACCGCTGAGCTGCAGTAGACTAGTGTTTTCCCGTCGGCCAGGTGTATGCGTTGTAGGGTTCATGACGTGTAATACGACGACGAACCGGCATAAACTGTTCGTCCCTGTACGTTGCAGCCATCGACATCGACGGTTCGAAGTGCGTGGAGCGCGTGTGGCTTCTGCGGCCGTTCGTCGCGTGCCTGCCCGCGTGGTTCCGGTTCATGCAGTGCCTGAGGCGGTACAGGGACTCGCGGGAAGCGTTCCCTCATTTGGCCAACGCCGCCAAGTACGCCACCACCTTCTTCGTGATCACGTTCTCGTTCCTGAACCTCCAGTACGCAAGTAAGACGAAACCGTCCGGCCCGTGTCTGTGTGCCCGCGCGCTAATAATACGCCTCGTCCGCCCGTTGTTTTGTGCGCACAGAGAAACACCCCAAGGAGGACTCGAACGTGTTCTTCTACCTGTGGATATCCGCGTCCGTGTTCAGCTCGCTGTACTCGTACGTCTGGGACATAAAAATGGACTGGGGACTTTTCGACCGGAACGCCGGGGAGAACAGGTTCCTCCGCGAAGAGATCGTGTACTCGTCGACGGTGAGTAACGCTTAAACACCCGCGAAACACGAACAGTTGCCGGATTAGGAACGACTGACGTCCCCGAATCGCGACTAGTGGACCGCGCGGATCTATGTGCATTAAAAACTAACTGAATTCGCGGTGAAAAATCTTAAATATGCACTGAAATGTGCGCTCAAAGTTTAGCAAAAAAAAAAATATTTATTTTTTGCTCATTTAATTAAAACAATACTTAATAAAGTATATTTAAAATTGGAAGTACTTTTCTTTCTTTTTAAGCAATTTATTTACCAAAATCATTTTGTAAGTAGTTTTAATCTATAAGAAAAAAAAAAGGAATTGATTCATATCAAAAATATGTCACTAAAGATTGCATTGTATGACGATAGTTTTAAACATATTTTCAAAAAACCATTGAGAGGTGTGTCAGTCAACAAATTGTTATACCTTAAAAATCATCTTTCTTCGTCTACACAATAAGAACGTATTTAAAAATATATAATTTGGAGATGAATCTTCGCTGGTTGGAATTTATTCACTTCCACCATTTAACATTTTTTATATTTTAGTAATAAGTGTGTCCTAGCCTTCGTTTTCTATAATAATTTTATAAATTTTAAATTTTTATCAACAAGTTTACCACTTAAAATGTCTAATAAATATTTAAAAAATATCTAAAAAAAAAAAACATCAAAGTACACACTAATAGATGTTACAATAGATACAATTAAAATAAACGAAAAAGTTATACACCGTTTTAATCACTGACAACATAACGATATAATTGTAAATAACGTAAAATGCAATTATTTTTTCAAATGCAAGCCCTGGTGACATCCTATACACCGATAAGGCCTCTGAAAAAAAAATTGTTTAATATGAGTTCGTATACGAGTAGCTTAACATTTTCCGTTTCCACATTTTAATAATTTTTATATATAAATATTGCTATACAGCTAATTTTTTTTTTTTTTCGAAAAAATTGATATTTTAATTATTCGTGCCATATAATTGCTTTTTTATCGATTTTTTGTGGCATCCCTATAATGCAGTTAACACAATATCCAAAAATAAACTGAATATAATTTTGCAAAGGCCCTAATATGTTGTTTTTATTTTTAGGCATTTTACTACATCGCAATTGTGGAAGATTTTGTCTTACGTTTCGGTTGGGCGCTATCAATGTCTTTAACCGAAATGGGTTACGTTCACGGTGACTTGATGGTGTCGATTTTGTCACCCCTTGAAGTAATGAGGTTAGTTTTCGATTTTGTTTAAATGTTATTCAGTTTAATACTATTTTAATTACAATTAATTAATGTTGTTACAAGTTCAATAGTTTAAAATCCATTATATATTATTTGCCTTCAACGGTATAGGTATATAACTGAATTTGTTAATGTGTTCGCATTCTTTGATTTTCGCAGAAATCTATTGACTCAATAGGCAATTATTCAAAGCACCTTGTGGCTTAAACACGCATAACTCGTATAGTTGTATAATTCTGGTGTTATGTAATAAATTTGAAAAAATATTTCGAGTTATATTTTCGTTACCTTTACACCCAATTTAACATTAGGAATACAACACTATCTGTTAAAACGTAATTCTTTTATAAACCATGAACAAACCAATTAATCGTTGAAGTATCATCATTCATTTCTATGATTGAGAAAATATAGTATTCGTTTTCAGAATTTCAGAAATACTTAACATAATTTATGAAGTATTCAAGGTAAAAGTAATTGAGTTCATATAAGTTATGATTTCTTTTTATACTTGAAATTCTCAATTGATTACACTATATGCATATCACTTGAATTTTCAAGATAATCTTATGTTATTATTTTAAATTTTAGTCTGTGAAGAATAAAGGTATGTGAAGTTGGCCTCTCACTTTGTCCTATTAGTTTCAAGCATATAACAAATAATTGTAAATGCAATTTTGGAATTTGTTAATTGCCAGGGAACTTGGAAAATCAAAATCAAAATGGGGGGAACTACTTCATGTAGCCCCTCATTTCGTCCCATCATTGAAATTTGTAAATCCCCAGGGGACTTGGAAAATTAAAATTGTTAATTGTTAAGACAAATAAAGGGGGGGGGGAACTTCACGTACGCGAAGAACAATTATCTTTAAAACACCTGGGTAAAAACATTAAAAACATTAAAAAGTGTTAAATTTGTATTTTATATTCCAAAGTAATTAATACTTTGATTGTGTCATGATTATTAATTTGCATTGAAAAACGTGAAAGTATTGTTGGTACAGGTATTCGATTTTGAGGATTAATAGAAAAAAAAACAGAGAATTTAATTATAGATAACCTATTAAATATAGATAAGATAATTTTATTTTGTGAAAAAAGAGTGAGAGTATAAACCTAACATAATAATTCATCACTAATAATTAAACACAACAGGTAAGTCATCAGTTTATCAGTTATAGTATAAGGTTAATTGAGTTTTTAACCTAAGTTAGTAAATATATTATGCGATAAGTAATAAATAAAAATATGTTCAATACTATTTCGTTCAATAATTAAATTAACTGATTGATTACAATCACGTGAAAACTATTTTCCTAGGTTTTTTGATATTTTTTAGATACACAGTTTTAAACATAGTCATATTTTATTATTTAGTGCATAATATTTTATAAATTAGTGGATGTGTACATTTTGGAACTAAAAAATCGTTTACGATCGATAAAAATTAACAGCATATATATTTTCTTGCGTTTTTAAATGATTTTTCTAAAGGAGAACTAAGATTGTGCATATAAACTCATAAACAGTTATTTGAATGCCTCCATTATCTATACAGCACTTTAATAAAACATACAAATTGTGATGAATGTGTAGAAATGAATATTAGTTGATTTAATCATTGAGTCCAACGTGTTATATTAATTATTTGTGTTCGCCTTGTTTTCAATTAAATCGCGATAAATCAATCACAACAATTTCTCAACCTTTTTCTTAGAATTTACGGTTTGATAATCGTACTCAAATTGCTTTCGTGTGTTTAGCAATACTCTTGTTCGTGGTTTCATCGGAATTATGATGGATATAACGCGTGCGCGAATCGAGTAAAACAAAATTGTTTTTACGAAACAGTAATGTATTTGAGATTAAAATCGAATATTTAAAACACTGATTGCAGGAACGTGTTATTTACGTATCGATAAATATTGACGATAAAAACAATAAAATTTCTCATTGCATGGCATATGCCATCTGTACATGAACCGTTTACGCTCGTATTACGTAACGACGTGTACGTGTGACTTTTTTTTTGCCATTTATACTATAATTTTTTTTTTTTACGTCCTCGGCAGGAGATTTGTTTGGAATTTTTTCCGTCTGGAGAACGAGCACTTGAACAACTGCGGTCGATTTCGAGCGGTCAGGGACATATCGGTGGCGCCCATCGACAGCTCGGACCAGACGCAGATCCTGCGGCTGATGGACGAGCGGACGATGCTGCCCGACTTGAACCGGAACCGGAGGAACAAGGTGCCGGGGACTGGTGGGATCGGCAAGAAAATCCCAAACCTCACGTTCCAACCGAGTCGG
This sequence comes from Sipha flava, assembly GCF_003268045.1. Taxonomy (NCBI): domain Eukaryota; kingdom Metazoa; phylum Arthropoda; class Insecta; order Hemiptera; family Aphididae; genus Sipha; species Sipha flava. The sequence goes on along the minus strand of NW_020273628.1, from coordinate 476,013 downwards.
TCTGTGGACGAACAGGCGTCGCTCATCCTGGCCAGCCTAGGCACCCGTTGATTACGGTGACGTGCAAAAGCACATGACAGTAATTGTACACGTGCAACTGTCGTTGCGTGGCTTATACATACTATGATAATAATAATAATAATAATACTAATACTAACAATAGGTGTATTATTAGTATTGACCGATCTAAGGCGAATGTCCTGCGACCACGTGTTGCCCACGATGAGGACATCCGGTCATCCGGTTGCATTCGCGATCTGCGCGCACTGCAATCTTCGTTCCGTACAATTGTTAATTATTTTATTTTTTTCGTCTCCTATTTTTTCCTCTACCAGTTTCCTAATAATTGTTTACTAGACTTTCGTGTTAATGGATTACGATTTATGACCATACGTTATATTGTAATTATTTTTTTTCATTTTTTTCAACCATTTTGTACTTCGACTATGGAACTCCATACGGGGTTCGCGTGAAACCCTATCACTGTCGTTTAGTACTTGCATTTAAGTGCATTTTAGTGCGCTTACACTAAATCCATGTGCTGCAGGTGTATTCAAAAATCGAGGTAAAACTTGTTGGTTTCTCGTCGCCGTGAATGCACAACACATTTCAGTGGCGCCCACAGGTTTTCCATGAACCAATGCATTTATATTTAGAGGGCCTCCGAATTAATTTTGCTCTACATCCATACGACCATATTAGTTTGATTGAAATAATTTTTTTTCAAATGCATTTTCAAATGCATGTTCACCTTAAATACATTTAAAAATATTGCGATTTCCAGTATAACATTTTTTTAATAGGGGTTTGAATTTAAAATTTTACCCTGACACTAACTACAAACACAATCAAAATTATTATAACTATCTATATTAGTTATTATATATTTATATTTCTTTGCATATTTGACATTGCCAACTGTTTACGTTTTATTCAACGATCTAAAGATCCAGATGAATAGTTATGTATTTATGGTGTTTGTTCCAGAAACCAGAGTGGGGCCCCCAAATGTATGTAGGTTCCGGGACCCACGAGAAACGAGTGCAATTGCACCACTTGTTACCCTACGTGGGCATCACTGACACGTTTCTATTTCCACAAACTGCGTTTCATTATAATATTTATATGCATTTATCGTTTTATTCGTATTTTACTGATGCCAACATGAAGCACTCATCGAAAAATGTTCAAATCATTTGCACGTGAAATTATAAATATTTTCTCAAACATTTCTTTAAACAACTGAAATATTTATAAATACGTATTTCTAAATTTCAAAAGTACAATTATTCTTCATGAGTCGGTAAGTTCTCTCGATAGTACTACAATCGATTGTAATAAGATCAACATTTATAAAAGTGAAAATCAAATTTTAATCAAACAAAAATACTCGTCTTATAAAATGTGTCTAACTTTATATTTTTTAAATCCATTTTTTCAATCGTTAGTCATTAAAATATATATAAAAATGTATGAATGGATTAACAGTGAAATACATTACTACACATTTATAAAACTATTGTGAAATGAGAGATTTTATAGAACATTCCTTAACAAATCTTGATAAAAAAAGAAAAAAATTAAGTTATTTACGTTCATTGTTCATTTAAATAGTTAGAATTAATTTAATTTCAGTTATTTGTACTATCTTTAACGTTTCACCATATCGACTTGGACAAAAGTACCTCACAAAAATCATTGTTTTATATTGGAATAAAACAACAGTACCTATTATTTTTTATTTTATAGTTATTAAGTTTTAGTTGATAACAACCGGGAAATAATTATTAAACGTATTATTATTTACTTTATACTATTAATTTCAAATTTAAATTATTAGAATATTGATATATCTAAGTCATTGTCTCTACAATTTTACGTTAAATTCAAATGGACTCAACGAAAATTGAAAAATTACTGAAAACATTGTATTACAATAAAATATTGGAAAATTAAGTTTTAATATCGAAAACGATTTTACATTCGAGTTCATAAATATAAGTCAGAATTAAAGAGATAATGGATTTATCATAAAAAAATTAAATTTAATACAAAACCTTTTGAAAGACTTATAAAATAATATTATATTTTAATATTTATAAATATACTATTGTACACTGACAACTATTTTTGGTCATTAGTTTTATATCGTATTCTTCGAAGGAAAAAGGAAATAAACTGTGAAGTCGTGTAACTAAACGTTTTCTTATTCTACCCGTAAAACATATAACTTCTTATTTTCTTATTAGTTCTTCAAACGAGTATTTATAATTTGTAATATACCTATATATAATGTATTTGTAATTATGAATCATGAATATATGTCGTAATCCTTACGGTATGTAAAATAAGTTAATTTAGTGTCCTAATACAATTTAAACACAATAACTTATCTTTATATGTATATTATCTTTTTAACTTTTTATAATTGTTTTTTTTTTCCAAAATTTAAATATTAATTTAGTATACACTCTTAGTTTACGCTAGCATTAATAAGAAAGTAACGAACAAATTCCTATTTTTCTATTTCAAAAATAACAAAAGTAATAATGTCAATTTTTTTAATTCTTATCCTTTATAAGGTATATAAAAAATAATATATCTTTATTTAATCAAATAGTGTATGTTTATGTATGTTACCTTGGGATAATAATCCTTATAAAATAGAAACATTTAATAGTTATCATTGAGATACAATTTATTAGTTGTTAGTTATTACTATTAGAACTTACAAGGTATTGTTAAGTAATAAAACAATTTTAAATTTTACAAGCCAAATGTTACGCTCATTATTTTTATTATTGGATATAATTATTATGTTAAAATGTTTATTGTTTTTATTCATTCATTGGCGACGTTTAAAGTATTATTCAAAACCATCACTAATGCTGGTGTTAAGTATTATAAAAATAGTTTTGTTTGTTAGCAATTTATTTACCTGAATTCAAAAATAAAATGCTATTGGCATATTTATGATCATTAACTTTGTATATGTGTATTTGTGTTTATGTTTGAGTGTACGTTTGCTGTGTCATATACGTTTTCAGTATATGTTTCGCGCAACAGAGCCGACAAACATCGTTTGATTGGAAAACAACCAAAACCGTCTATTTCAACGCGCGTGAAGGTAATTCGTTTGTTTCACAATCAATTCAATCGAATATGAATATTCGTAGTCCTTACAGTCCTGCGAGTGTCACGAAAAAAAAAAAATCGCATTATCTGTATTGTCTCGGGTTATACCGCTATAACTTCGCGGGACGCTGTACAATCGAACGTCTAAAGATTTTGTAGATCGAACGATTTTTGCGTCCGAGGCACGCGCACGCGTCTCTAGCAACTCGTGTTCCGAACGTTATTTGCAATCGTATCAAAACGTAAAGAGAACGACGCGAGCGTGCGAAACGATTAGTATACAGTTCGTTTTGTTTTGGATCGCTTCGATTTTCTCAGGTACGAGATCAGTCGATGAATAATCGTATCTCCGTGTACCGTGTATCGCATTAGCGATGATTTAAATTCGTTTTTTTTTCAAAGCGTCGTTAGCTCCTAGACGTGTAGAAATATTAACAACTTTTAATGCGTTGCGTTTGCTGACCTTATTGCCGCGTTGAACCTGAATAATTGTCGGTGGAAAACGTTTACAACCGTTTCGAAACGAGCAAATTGTTTTTCATCGGTATGCGTGTGCATTTGAATACGATCGTTATCGGCCGAACAGACGTGCGACTAAAAAAAAAAAAAAAATTATTAAAAGAAAATCCCCGTCGAAGTCCTTCAAATGTACGTTTCGGGTCGAACAATAAAACCGACTGTTAACGTGTACGCACGCATTGTGTTGTTCACAAACGATTTCAGCTAGTATCCATGTGCATCACTGCCGCCACCGCTGCTATTAATTACGGTTCGTAATCGTTTATTAACTCGCGAGCCGTTTTCTCGATAGCTAATGAACTCGCCCACGTGAAGTTTGCCAATTATTACCGGGTGACGCAATGGGCTAAAAGTGTGAGCGAACAAGAAAAAAAATAAAAATAAATCCGAAAAACGTTTGCGAAAACTGTATGCCATCAATAACATACGTTAATACTACGAGATAAATCGTGTACACCCGTCGCACATCCTAACGCGTAGTTATAACGGCGGGTGGTTCGTCGGACGATAAGTGCGTTTTATTCATCACATTACGGGCGTGCCTAAAATGAAAATCGCCGAACAACTGTTTATCCGCAATACCTACTGCATAGCGTCGTAATACGTATCACCTTCATCGAGGACCGGTCTTGAGACCGTCGAAAGTTTCCCGGCGTTTTTCGCGGTAACAAACAGCGCAACCCCAGCAGCCCGCAGTGAGAACCGCGAATATCAGACGCACATCGGTACACGTGCCCATTTATAATTGTAACGTTCACGTCATATTTCTAAACCGCTTTCAAAAAAAAAGTACTTGGCACTAGTCCTCCCCCCTCCCCTAGTGATAATCGAATGCTGCCCAGTGGTGGGCGATCGAGCCAGCGAATTCTCATTACGACCGTAGTGACAGGAATTGATTTTCCTTGTACGTTCGTCTGCAGAAGAACACCACGTCCACGAACTACGATGGTTACCATGATGTGCCACTTAGTGAAAATTACTTAAAATATGTTCTGGAGCACATTGCGTGGGTCACGGGCGGAGTTTAACACACGTGCACGGTAGGCGCTTAAATATATATGAGTGCGTGTTATGTACGCAGCACTACCACAGGCGCAACTAGGGGGCGCAATAGGGTTCAAACGTAGCACTCCTGTTTTTATTTTCAGATTCTATATAATCTATAGTAGTTACAGTAAAATACCATTTAATTTTATTTTCAGCAATTTCAGCACCCTCAATATTTGGGCTATAGCTGCGCCCGTGAGTACTACGTGCGCTGATGTACAGTCGATTTCCACAACGTTTTCGAACCCGCGTTAGGGCTTTCTTCGGGTTCGTGACCGCTCGTTACACGCGAACGCCGTACAGTTACGTGGTTAACATACGGCCGACGAATCTAGGCTCCAGGACGAAAAGTAATTTTTCCCGGAATTTTCATCTAACCCGTTCGTTAGCGAGGGTGTGGGTGAGTTGCGACCCGGCGTGTCGTTTCCGGTGTTGGAGACCGGTGAATTCCGGCCCGATAATGTTTTAGCCGCAGGTTAGTTGCGGCCCGACAATATTTTAGCTATATGTGAGTTGCGGCCCGAATAATTATTACCTATGTACCTATTGGCTAGTAACTATATGTACGATGCCGTGTTGGCTATACATTTAGTGATAAACGAATTGTATGGCAAGCTATATCTTTATACAATGTAATAAATATAATATTGATTGTTTTATTGTATTATCTGTCGTAATAATATAACATGTATGAATAATAATTTATAATTATTATATATTATATTCTAGAAACGCAAAATATTATTATATTTATTAGCTTATTTTTCACACATTTTCTTTTTATTATTATTATTTTAACCAAAACAATAGCTAAAAAATGAAATTACTATACGGTATTATTAATTTACGAATATTTTTTTTTTATTTATATTCTTGAAATGACAAATATTAATTGTATATGACAATATTAGAAAATATGTAGTATTAATAAATGTATATTGTGATGTTTACATACATGTACTATGTATAGTATATGTTATATATGTAGTATATAGATTATTGTATGGGCCGCAACTCGTACGTTATTTAGGGTTGGGCCGCAACTCACCAACACCGGTTAGCGAATAATCGAAATAAATCGGAGGATTTTTTTTTACGATAAAAATTGAAAGTTAGTACAACAGATGTTTGGTTTTATTACGCGATTCGACTACGTCTCCCGCGTGACGAAAATGTTGAGAATATCACGGAAATATAAAATAAAAAAAATTTAAAAAAAAAAAAGCAGAAACACCCGAAATGATAAACCAAAACGATTTTTAAATAGGGTTGTCACTCCTCCGGGTTTCACCCGGATAATTCGATTTTACATATAAATCTATGGAAAACGGGTACAGTGAATTATTCGCCGGGTATTCTTAAAATTAATACTATCATTGATTACAAATACTAGTATTAACAAAATAGTTAAGTTTGTTTAAAGCTGATAATTACTAGACCGATAATGCCTTGGCCTGTTATTTCATCGTATTCTAAATGCCAAGGAAAAAAAACATGTCATAAAGTCATATGGAAGTTCGTGAAAAATAACGTTGTGACAAAAATGACGAATTCGTCACGTAAAGAAACTTTACCAGAATACTTTTTGTATTTTGTTCACCACTTCTAGAGATACATGAATATACTAAGTGAGGCAATATTAATACTCAAAACAAATTCTGTAATATCTATTGACTTACACAACGTAATGCAAGGTTTAAAAGATAAAATCAAAAATCGATTCAATGATTTATTTTATGGTGCAAAAATTACGAAAAGTATTTCATCACGTTTACCAAACGAGCAGGTAATGTTTAAAAAAGAAGCTAATAAAGTATGCAAAAAAAAACTATTGATCATTTAAAGACGTATTACGATTTCAACTATTTTATTTTTAAAGTATTGTTGAACTTGAATTTCAAAAATGAAATAATTGTGTATACAATAAACGATACAATAAAATCTGTGTACCTGTCAGGATTAAAAAATATAGATGAAGACCAACTCTATGACGAAGTAAAAAATGTTAAGGAAATATGGGCGGAGATTTCAAAGATTAACTAATCTTCAAACTTAATATGGGTGGAGTTGTTTCACCGAACTCCTAGAAAAATGTTTTCAATTCCTATAAGTAATGCTTTTGGTGAACGCGTATTTTCTTTGATGGTAAGTTTGTGGTGTGACGAGAAAAATAGTCAGTGGAAGTGGTGAAATCAGAGCACGATGTCAAATTAAATTATGATACGAATTGTAAAAACGATTATTAAAAAATGTGTAACATAATATACAATACATAAATATGGTTTTAAATGTTATTTGTTTATTTTTTACATTTCATCGGCTATTCTTTCGCTTCACACACTTAGCCGTACAGGATTCACGAGTGTGTAGGCACAGTATCTTTTGCTCAGGGCCTAACCGCAGTGTTCGCCCGTAAAGTTTTGCGAGCGCTTTGGAGTCGTGTTCAGCGGAAGTTTCGCAATCGTACGAGTTGTACGGCAGTCGGGGTGATAACATGCCAATGAGCAGTGTAGACAAACGCGTGTGATTGCCGTTACTTATTTTGCGCAATAATTCGTTCGGTTAAACAAAAGTGAGCGGACGGACCGCAGGCGGCGCAGTTCGCAAGACTGCAACTGCCATCGATAGTCGCACGTATGGTGTGTTGCATTAATCGCCTCAGGGCGAGAAATTTCCAAACGCGCGACCCTGTACGTATTATTCTCGTCCGAATCGCTATTCGTATCGGATACGTGATATGATAGGTATTTTTCGTTTTTGTTTTTGGGTTTTTTTTTCTTTTGTTTCCACCACCGTAAAACATCGAGTTACGCGCCGAGTTGACTTGGACGATGTACTATTAGCATAATTCGGGGGCGTGGAAATTACGCGTTCTGCTTCATCGACACGGTGTCACGGATCCTTAAGGAATTTTCGCGCCGGAGAGAACATCATCGCGACCAGTTACCGTGTTACACTAAATTTAATCGTTTCATACCCAATTAATGATCAAACCAACCGATTAATATTGAAATTTATTTTGACGTATTAATATTTAATTTATATTTGATCGATAATAGATGCATTTGCGTTTATTGACAGTGAAAAACGTTTTAGAATTCAGATAAAAGTTCAACGCGTTTAATCGTGTGAACGTTTAAAAAAATAATGAAATTTATTTTAAGATTGTAGGACCACTGTAAATAATTAGTGTAAAAGATAAATAACTCAGGGCCTGAACTTAAACTATTTGTTTATTTGTATTCAACGGGTTTGATAACACCATTACTAGTGTAGTATTAAATAAAAGTATTAGGTTCATATAGCACAAGTGCATTATGTATGAAATAGATAACGAATTAATTATAAAATTATTTTTCATAAATTTAAATTTAAAATTTTTCATAAATAACACTTTTTCAAGAATTCGACTGATAATCCCATTGATTTCGTTTATTCAGCCAAAATCGTATCCATAAGTCGGTTAAATTTCTCAGTGCTCTTGCTGATATTAGTTTCTCCTTTATTCACCATTATTTATCCGTTCGAGGGCATTATTTTCTCTTATGTGACCATGGTTTTGCGGCCGTCAAACGTGTAATCAAACGCTATGATCGAGTCTGCTCTGTCATGCGTTCTGTTATTGTGACGGCAAATAACAATCGTTTAGTGAAAACGTCTGATATGTTCGATTTTAAGAGTTGGTGAATGGCTTACTATAAAAATTATACGTTTTCGATATCATCCATGGGTAAAAACGACTAACGAAGCTTAAAAATTTAAATTTATCGCGAATTTCGGAACTACCTGTTAACATAAAAACTTGACGTCATCATTCAAGGGTTTCTCATGGACACACGAATAGTAAAAACCTACTCCACTGCTATCCCCGAAATGTGTCGCAAATCCTGATAGCGTATTGATCAACAAAAACAAAATTGCAGATCTAAATTCATCTTTTGTGAAGTTTTATCAGAGGATTTTTCAGTGAAAAACGACTGACATGGTTCTAGATGAATATCGAATTAATAATAGTATTTTAATAGTATCATAAAAATTGTTTTATCTTGCTGGAACCTACATTATGTAAGTTTTTTTTAATATATCTAACTACTGTACTTAAATAATAATATTCTTTAAGTTTATTATTATTGTTATACTAATGAAATAAATTTCAATTTAATTCAACGAACAATTAACAATATGAATAATCAATAAAATTAGTTTATTGCAGCAATCCATTTCTTATTGTCCTATCATAAATGGAAAAATAAGACAATATTTTAACAATTATATATTATATAAACATAATTAGGGATGACTATGCATATTTGAAAATAAATGAGTCTTGTATAAAGCTATAGTAGTTCAGCCATGCATTTATATCAGTGGTTTTCAACCCGAGGGTCACGACCCCCTTAGGGGTCGCTAAAGATAGTTCAGAGGCCTCAAAAATAATGAACAAATGGTTATTCATATCAAAATGTATTGATTTAAAATCAATTTTATTATTACGAATGTATAATAGCTAGGGCTCGGAAGTTATTGCATTTGCATGTTTTTCTTGCACCATTGGATTTATTGTTAAGTGAGCTAGAAAGTCATTCCAAGACACTACGAAAAATATATCAAAAGTTTATAGAGCATATTTTTGCATATTTAGTGATTTTTAGATTTTAAAACATATTTCTTGATTTTACAATTTTTTAGAGCATATTTTATAATTTTTGAAGATTCAGTATAAAAGTTCGAAAAATAAAAAAATAAATTACATTCATATTGAATAAACTTTCTTGATATTCTTGTATCATATTTTTCAAATTTCCATTTGATATTAAAAACAATGTTTTCTCCTATCAGTTAAATAATATATATATATAAATTATAACTAAATCTAGCTTTATCTAAAATAAAATATTATACAACTATCAAATAGGTATAGCTGCTATCGAAATACGATGATTTTCTATAAATACTTTTCTAGGAAAATAACTCAATGATTACTGAACATTCTCCCAGGGGATTTTTTTTTTATTCAAGAAAAATTTTTATTGCTAATTTATTATTATTTTTTTTTTTTAAATTATGATTGAAAATTAAAAATCAGAATTATTTTTATTACTTTGCTTTTTCTATATTTATTATTTTATAAAATATTTGTGCAAATGAAAATTTTGTGTACAAAATTAAATATAAGTGCATATTTTTAGAGCATATTAGTACTTTTTTAAGCGCATAAGTACATGCATATTTAGTACTTTTTAAGTGCATTAAGTTCCGAGCTCTAATAATAACATATCGAATAAAAAAACGTGTAGTGTAATCTTATCTGATGACAGATTATTGAATATAAGCTATTGTGGTCATTGATTTAATTGGATAACCTTTAATATCTGGTCATTTTTACGCTTGTGCCGTATATTTGTATTTAAAAAATTTTAGTTCCTGATTATAATATTTAATAAGTTTGGTTAAAAAACCAGATTTAAGAATAGCAATTTCTAATACAAAAGTTAATATAGAAATTATAGTTTCAAAAATTCAAGCACAAATTTCCCATTAAAATAAGAAAATTGCAAACATACATTTTCATATTTATTTAAGTTTACATATTGAAAAATTATTTATACGTGTCTTTTATTTATGTTATATATTTTTTATTTATTTAAATATACTAATTAAAAAAATATTCATTATTTGTTATTTGTGGGAGTAACATAAAAAAAAAAAAAAAAAGGTCGCGATTCAAAAACCACAAATTTACACACGGAGAAAACACACGATTGAAGTCGAGAAACTCTACTATGCACCCCTTCGGCCAGACCGTAATTTTTTTTTTCTAAATTGCTTAACTTGCCCAATTCTTTCCATTAGACCTCTCGGTTAATTCACCATGTGTATAATTGATAGCTTGAAAACAGTTTTTTTGTTTCTCAAATAGGTGGTTCAAATGTACTGTGTGCAAGAAAGACAAATGTTCACACCGTCCAGTATAATATAATATAATGTGTTTAATGCAACAGATGTGGACGCGTTTCCGACCTTAATTTTGTAATCATTTCGCGCGCACATTTATTCGAGACGAATAAACGTTTTTGTCAACCGATGCAATTATGCTTGATCGTGTGGAGCAATAGGTACTCGTGCAATACAAATCGTTTCATCCTTGAGCGATTGACAAATTTTACATAACGCGATTATCTCAACAGTGAACTTGTTCAATGATAATTACAATAATCATTGTATTGTAATATCAATGTTACGTGCGGTCACTGTTCATCATGCTCAACGGTGAACGCGTTCAGTCCGGCGATGATTGAATGAATACGGATTTATAATTTCCATAAATATACGTATTTCGTTTCGAAAATATCGGTACGTATTGAAAACCGAAACGCATCGTTTTCGCTCATCGTTGAAATCGCGTGAAAATATATTACCGAATCCGAGCTTATTCAAGAGTTGATCGATTCTAATCAGAATTAATCGCGGACGAAATCGATCAATCAAACGTCAATTACGTTTCGCATGGTTTTTTCGCACAACAAGTACTCGGACGTATCAGTTGTTATAATACCGCGACACTTTTGTAATGTAGTTTATGATGTATTATTGTATTACTATAATGCAGAGTGCAAGCAACAAACATTTTAAAAACGTTTACTGTAAAAAATCAGTAACTCCGAATCGAATAAAAATTTTAATTCAAATTATATTCGGCTCAATATCTGAGTCGTCGTGTAAAATATTAACACGAATATGATACGTACAATTTAATACCTATAAATCAGTGCTCTTCAAACGGTGTTCCGTGGAATTTACCGCGGAGTTCAGTGGAATATCAGTGTTTACTTCTTTTCTTAGTATTCAAGAAAATTACTTGAAAAAATCTCGTTTAAGATCAGTGACGGCTAGTGGAAAAATTCGTGATGGTCGTGCATATTTATAAAATATATTTTGATAATGCATCGAGATCTATTGCAGTAAAAAAAAAAAAAAAAGTTGTTTGCAACAATTAACATCTAGTATTGCCCAGTAGTCGAAAGTCAATTATCAGGTTTGCTTATCTAAGTTCAAATAAATTAAACAAAATAAAATTTATTACATACAATTTTATTCATTTCTTTTTTTTTTTTTTATATTGACTTGTTTACATTATTTTTAGAAAAACATTAGTTTAAAAAAGTCAGTTTATAACTAAAAAATTCCTCATAAACTATATTCTTGTACAGATTCTACTCGCATCTTCATAAAGTAATGTATTTTGATTGTCATTTGACACACAAAACTTTAAATTATTTAACGTTTGAACTTTACTTGCAGCAACATAAAGTTGGTCATGCAAAAACACCAATTTTATCGATCGTTTGCCCCTGCGATTTGTTAAACCTGTTTAAAAGCGCCACAAAAAAAAAAAAAACAGTTTTGCCACCAAATGGCTTATTCTTGTTAGCATTGTCAATTTTCACGCGTGTGTGTGCGCGTATGTATTTCAAGTACTTATCTTCTAAGTTCGTGGTTCTAAGTATATGATGACACTTCTACTATTAAATATCTCTTACGGGAAAAAACAATGATCAAAATCGGTTAACGGATTCTTGAAAAAAAGGGATTAAGAAAAGAAGAAAAAATTTAACCTAATTATATGTAGATGTAGTCAATAGTAAACAGAAGTAATATTTGAACGTCATTGACGAAAATAGAATTGTTTGTTCTGGGAAACGATCGTCAATAACGATTTTAATGTCGATACCGTTCTAGTAACCACTCCATGACACATAGGCTGGCACTCATTGCAAAAAAGTTATCTACCATTTATAAGAATCCTCTTGACGAAGTCTTCGAAATCTTAAACTTAATAAACTCTCGACCTCTAATTAATCGTATACTCAAAATCCTACGTAAGAACATGGGAAGCATGCATTATGTTCTTATATTACTTACTGAGGCCAGGTGGTTATCTCGAGGAGAGTAATAACTCGTCTTTTTTCACTCAAAGTACTAGGTGCATAATTTTTTTTGGAAACACAATAAGATCGATTTCTTGATGATATTTGGCTACTTAAGATTGACTGCTTAAGCGATACTTTTACAAAAATCAATGAGTTTAATTTCATCCTTTAGAGCAGACAAGTAAATGTATTTACATACTTGAAAACAATTTCTTGCTTTTAAGAAAATTTTAGAATTTCGGAAACTTGTATGCGTTCCAATGAGTTTGATTGCTTTCCAACAGTGGAATGATTTCCAAAAAAGAAAGGGTTGAGATATTTATCGAAGACATTATTCAGCCCCTTGCTGAATAGAGTGAACAATTTCATCATTATTTTCCAAATTAACAGTAGGTTAAACATCAACATGTGTCGTGCATTAAAAACCCATTTATTGTCAATGCACGACATGTTCGACGATATCAAAAATAGAATATGAAATTTTTATTCAAATGCCATCTGACACATCGTTATATATATATATATATATATATATATATATATATATATGAAACGGGGTTCTTGTCTTACGTAACGAAATACCGCAACAAATTTGTTGCCAAAATGACATGAGAATTTTTACAAATAAAACCCAATCCTATCATAGAAATAAAAAGCGATTTCACTCATATCTTTAAAATTGAAATTTAAAAGTCCGTTTTTTTTTTCAAGCACGTTTGGTTAATTTTTATTTTACAGAATTATTGTCGTTTTCGTAGCAATGTCATAAATTTGTCGCATGAAAGCTATCGAAATATAGTACGGGTTATACGATAAAAGAGGACGTAAAAAAAGTTCAACGGATTAAAAAAAGTAAAGTAAGAAACGCTGATATTAATATAAGTTACTAGTATTGGATAAAACAAAGTAGACGGTGATTAAACTCGAAGAACGTTTTATTGATTACACCCAATCCGTGCGTAGGTGTTTATTGAATGCGAACCAATTTCCCAATGGACTCTGTTCCCAGATCCGTGATTAACGAGGGGCAAGGGAGGCGATTGCCTCGGGTCGGCACATTTTTGAGGATTAACATTAAATGAAAAATATATAATTTTATTTTTTCCAGTATGACTGTATAATAACTATAAAACGCACTCGTATTATTTCGTTCATAAATACCTCGAAAATCTGCAATCTACCGCTGCATTTCACAGGGCGATAAGAATCGAGAACTTTTACAGTAATCGTATAAACTGTTTTCGTTATTCGTGTACGTTATTTTCTTCGAAAACAGTCGGGTACAAGTATATCGTTATATTTAATCTCGGCAGTCGGCACATTGTAAACATCTTTTCAGTTAGACGATTTTTTTTTTTTTTTTGATTGTTAAAATATTATATTTCTTAAGGGTGGAATATTTTTGAATTTGTCCTCGGGCAGTAACATAACTTAACGCGGTACTGTCTGTTCCGCTCTTCCTTCCGCTTTAACGAATAATAATAATATTATTTCCATGTAAGCACTTGAAACAAAATTTCGTTTTACGTTATTTAAAATTATAACGTTATATAACTTTTGAGTTTTATGTTGTAACGTAAAAAAATTATTTTCTATTTATTTAAATATCTACAATTTTTGTGTGTGATCCTAAGTTCCCATGATATCTCGGAACAATAGACTCTAAGGGCAACAAAGACAGTCAATATACAGTGCTTTAGTATGATAACTTGTATGGAGCTAGGGTGACTTAAATTATAGCAAGAAGGCCAGCACTTGGCCAGCAATTGGCCAACTATACAAACCAACTCTGCATATCCATAACCTTTGCAACAGGTTTATTTCTACTTGTCTGCTTAGCTTAGTTGATTGGAGTGATTAAAAAATATGGACTACGGACAGGGACGGCCTGGGAGAAAAATTCAGGCCGAGAAAATTTATTACCTAGGCCATATATTAATGTTTAGCTTATAGGCCGTTACTATAGTGGTAGGGGGAGGTAGAAGAGGGCTGAGCTTGTGTTCTACTCCTCCCCTCCCAACAACACTACCAGTTTATTTAATAATTATTTATTTATCTTATCTTTTAGTTTTTATTATAAGTATAAGAGGACATAAAAAAAATAAACCTTCAATCAGTATCAATATTTTTATAAGACTATTGTCTGTTCATATCATTTCAATTTTGAAGGCCTAGTTACGCCTATCTCTGTGACTCTATGTATTCTCTTTAAACAATCGAAAAAAAAGTTTAATTAGCCATTGATTTTTATAAATAAGCAATACCTACTATATGAATGAATTTTTTATAATAAATTATATTTTATGAACAAATCAAAATAATATACCTACATCAATCAATCTTATATAATTAATTTTATATTTTAAATATAAATAATAAGTTAAGACATTTTAAAGAAATTTTGAAAGCTTACTTTTTTGTGACAGTAAATCAATTATTTGATCACTATCAATATTTATCGAAATTTCTATTTCAACTGACATTAACATAAACGCTTCAGTATATTCATTAATAAGTTTATTTCTTAACCTATTTATTATATACTTTAAAGAAGAAAAAGATCGTTCACAAGCAACTTGGGTAACAGAAAGACACAATAAATACTTATAAGCAACTGTTAAGACTTGATGAGCGTTACTATATAAATTGCATTTTATCAATACTTTTAACAACACAGTGTACAGTTTCTACAACTATTACACATAACTTGACTTAATTTCTCAGCAACCCCGGCCCCCCCATTTGTGTCGACGAAACATACACAATAATAATAATGCTTTTCTGTATCCCAAAATACCTACATTATCCTTCCAGCGGGCGCGCCATTGTAAATAATACAACATTTTATATTTATTTGTTTATTCAACTTATATTATATTTTTATTTTATCAGCGGTCATGAATATTCTTCTGAAATGTTATTAACTATGTTTTAGATAAATTTTGAAGTGCAAATACTTTTTTTAAAAACTAATTAATTATTTTTAAAAAAAGTGATACGTCCGTCAGGTCAATGACAAATCCCAATAAATAGATCAGGCCATCGGGAACCTCCCGGTATCCCGATGGGCCAGGCCGTCCCTGACTACGGACTACGAAAGCACGGACTACCTATATACTAATAGTAATATACCTATAATTGTACACTAATATGGATTATACACTGATATAGATAATTATATAAAAATAATATTTCTTTGTTCGTATCGTCATAAATTAAGCATTTTAAAAGGTCCTCTATAATTACAGAGTGTTATTCTGTTCAATTTTGATTGGCAAACACGTTTGCCATTTTCGTTTGTATTGATATTGTGTTTAGAAAACATTCTTATCGCTAGATTGGTATTTGTTCTATCCGGAGCATCCGAGTTGGGTTCCGAGTACTAGGGGCTAATCGCAGGTAGTGTACTAGTTAGGTCCCAGATTTTTATAGGTACTACACTAATTGGGTCCCGAATTATTTTAGGTACTACACAAGTTGGGTCTCGGATTTTTATAAGTACTACACTAGTTCCTGAATATTTTTTAGTAAGCACTACATTACACTAACATTTTCCTTCCCATTTTAACAAACTTAGGACTGTATATGATCTATTTAGACCACAGGTATGGTTAAAAATGTTTTTATAGTTTTTTTTTTTGTTTTTTAGTTTCTTTTCCATTAAAATATAAATTATTAGAATTGTGTTGGTAAAAATATTAAAAATGTTAAAATCATTATATAATATAAATATAAATGAATGGAAAAAATACTATAAAAACATTTTTAACCATACCTGTGGTCTAAATAGATAATTAACAGTCCTATGTCTGTTAAAATGGGAAGGAAATGTTAGTATTGTTAGTACAATATAGTACTTACCAAATAATATTCAGGAACTAGTGTAATATTTATAAAAATCCGGAACCCAACTAGTGTAGTACCCATAAAAATCTGAGACCCAACTAGTATAGTACTTAAAATAATTCGGGACCCAACTAGTGTAGTACCTAAAAAAATTTGGGACTCAACTAATGTAGTAATTTTAAATTCGGGACCCAATTTGGATGCAGCCATTCTATCCATGATAATGGTATTTAAAAAAATAAAATAATGCACTTATACCAGGTCAAATTAAGAGATTAGGGCATTGGATTAGATAATGGATTAGATCCATTAAATGTCAAATGAGTAACAACATTTGAATACAAACACAACGATAAAACTTTAAAGCCTACGGATGGGTAGTTTATGAGTGAGTGATTCAAAGATTAGACTCTTTTAGGTGAATTGAATAAGTTGAATCATTGTGTCATAATTCAATGACTAAATAACTCAATGTACACTCTAGTTCTTATCATTTCCTGACTGCATGTTATCATTGTTAGCTTATGACTTGTGAGTTGTATCTATTGAAATATATAGTTCACTGAATTAGTGATTCATTAATATCTAAAATAAAACATATAGTTCATAAGAACTTATTAAATTAGGAGTTGACTCATTGAATCAAATCAATAAAATTAATTAAAAAATTAATTTCGTCGAAAATATTTCCTTGAATATCAAAAGCTTCAGGTGAAAAAAAATATTGCATTGTTTTATACATAATAATAATAATAATAATAACAATAATTTCTTTTTAAACATAAATTAGTTTTTTTTCTTTTGTTAATCGTTTAATGGTATTTTATATGTTATGTATATATTGCTAACTTTTATGTATTATTTAATGATATCTTGTATTTTTTGTTTTATGCTATGTTCGGTTTTGTGGTATATTATTTTTTTCCATTTATCGTTTTTCCTTATTCATTACGAAATTTCATTCGTTATTTGTCATCTCTAACGATAAAGTTATAATCAAAATTGTATTAAAATGTTTGAAAGCTCTGAGCTTATCAATAACTGCAGCGAGAGTATAGAAATACTGTGTTTTGGATTTGACAATAAGTGAGATGACATTTATAAACATAAAATAAATACATTTTCCTGGTGATTGCTTAGTGATCACATGCCCCTAAGTAAATTTTTAGGGAGACAAACTTATAATATGTGTTCAAACACGCATTTAAAGACTTGCGAGCAAGTAGATCATAGATTCAAGACATGTAAAAAATGTTGTTAAATTATAATATATCCATTACGAGAGGATGAACCAATATATTTTAAATTATGTAACTATTTAATTTTAATATTATATTTTAATAATTGTATATTAATCTGAATATAACAATGTAAATTTTGATTTTTCAATCAAATCATTTACGAGTTACCAATTTTTTCACGATCAACAATTATCATACATAAACCATCAAATCTATTTTCACTCTTCGTTCATCCAAGCCATGACTTAACTCTGTGTATCATACTGAATGACTTTTTTAATAAAAAATTTTTTATCGTGCAATTTGATGATGGTAATGTTAAGCATATTAAAACACAATTTATAACTTCAGGAAATAAATCATATTTTTTTATCAATTCAGTAGCGTCCTTGTGGGCATTATGTATTATGTGTATTAACGTCTGAACTACACCGGTCATACCAAAGTCAGTAATCAATCCAAAATAATAATCAATGGTTTAATGCACGGTGTGGAGAAAAATCTACGTCAAGGCTCAAGATAAACAATTTTTCGTAAGGTTTATATGTTTTAGGACAAGAAATGTTTCCTCCTTGCGCTCCCGATTGGTGCCCATAATCACTTGTAATTATTGCGATCTGGTGTAAAATTTAACAACACAGATGAATACAAATGAACAAAGAATACATTTTGATTGAAACGTATATAGTTGACATTATTGACGCGCCGCCCGTTATCATTTAATAAATCTCATCGTATTACACGTGTTAATTGTCTAAAGAACCACACTGGTATTACCGGTTTAGTTTTTACGCCCCTCGGACAATAGCTCGTCTACATTATTTTAAAAATGTTTGGTCCGTTTAGAAAATATTTTTTTTTTAATTAAATAAATATTTTTATCGTACGCGATTATTACTATTTTCTTTGCAAATAATCGTTGTGCGACATTTCGCATCATTCTGCGTTGGAACTATTTAATCAAAGTTTCTAAAATTCTACGATAAAAAATACATTATGAAATGTTAAACTAATATACATATTAAATGCTCCATTGTAATATATTGATAAGTTATATAATGTATACTATTATTAAGACATTCATAAGCAAATATAAATTATAAAAAATATAAAATATAATTTCAGAAACATTTCGATCACCGCAAATATATACATTGTAATTTTTTAAGATATTATCGCGGTCATATTATTTGCGTCATTTGTGTATGACTTTTGTAAACATGTTTGAAAGCGATTTAAGTATCTGTATACGTTCTCTGGACGGTTTGGTTTATGTCTCTTTCTTATATAACGGTTAACACGACTCCTGTGGACATTATTAAAAGGGTTTTTAAAATATTCCGCAGTTGTGAAAATATGTAATTGCATCGTTACGTCGGAATTCGAATGACAAGTCGATTTTTATTTAGTCGTGCAAACAGCTCAAAAAATAATAAATACCTACTTACTTAGATGAATCATGTGACGTACAGTGCAAGTTGATGGTTTAAACTGCGATTTGAGTTATATGTTACACTCTGAAATTGTATTCGATTTCTATTAGTCCATCAAAAACAATAAATAATTTATATATAAGATTTTGTTTTAAAATCATTGACTGTGCTGAGTGTATTGATATTTTTCATTTTTTTTTTAGCTTCTTCGAGAAAGCGAGTTAATTTTCAAACTAGTTCCAAGTATTTGATTTAGTTAACTTTGTTAATACAATACATATTTTATATTCTCCGATACGTTATGTTATAGCTGAAACTATAAGTGCGTAATGATAAACAGTACGTAGTTATGCGTTCATAACGATTGAACGAGAGGTTTGAAAATTACAAAAAAAAAAAAAAAACAGTATTTTTTTTTATTATTTAGCTTCCAGTATCAAAACCAGTAATTAAAAACAATAATTATAATAAATAACAGCCAAGTTAATTTTTCAAGCGATTTAATCCCGATGTGCATATTAAATTACCCAATAATATATTATTAGACAATAGCATTTAAATCTGGTGGACTTAAAGCGAAATTAATTTTTTTGAATAACAGCGATCGGAGAATAAACAAAGTAGTATATCAAAATCAAATTATAACTGTCGAATACGATGACAAGAAATTAAATAAATCAAATAAAAGACAAAAAGGATGCGTGTGCTATATAATATTAACGTCTAATTAGACACGTATCTGCCCTCCGTAGCAAATTTTATGCAAAAAACTAATTTTAATTTATCTCAAATGCGTCCCTTTACTTTGCCGCGTCGTTGGCATTAGGGGAGGATTTAGGTATATGGTAGCCCCTGGGCGTATGCACTGCGGGGGCCCTCTATGTATAAACAATAAAATACATTTTTGTGTTTATTAAATGACATTTAATATAATTTTTAGTAGTAGTAATAATTAACTTATTTAATAATGAATTATCATAAAAACAATCAAAAAGAGTACACTCGTAAATAATATCATCATAATATGCTTTATATAAATACGAATCGTTTAAACTGAGTAAGTATAAGTAATTAAATAATTAATAATAAAAATAATATTGACAAATAATTGCAATTAAATGCGAAGAATTTTTCTCTAGATTCTAAAATGCCATTTATTGTTATTATTATTATTATTATATTATATTATATTATAATCAACGCCGGACGGCTTTTACAAAATTACAGACAAGAAGTACATAGATAACAGTAAAAAAAAAACATATACAATATATATAAGACGCGTAACTTATACTAATTTATATTAGAGAGAAGAAAAAGAATTAGTAAGTAAGTAAAACCAAAAAAAAAACAACATGGTGTAAGTTATGTGAAAATGAAAAAATAAAAATAAAAAATGTGAGCCTTCGTACTTCATGTGGCTTAGTAGTCTATATGATTATTTGCATTATGCATCATCCTTATAAGTGGGGCATTCCTGGAGAAGTTCGATTTATTGGTGGGTATATAAAAATTACACTGAAGCCTAGTGTTACTAGGAATACGAAAGCTAAGTTCTCCAAGTAGTCTTGGGGCATCAACTTGACCTTCGATCAGACGCTGAATAAAAGTGATATAAAAATTATCACGCCTTACAGAAAGGGGAATTAGTCTCAGAACTTGGCTTACTGGCCCATAATCATGTGGCGGATGAGGAATGTTGAGGCAATAACCGGTGAAACGCATAAAACTGTTTTGTACACGATCAATCCGAGAAATGTCAACTGTGGTATATGGTGACCAAACAATAGACCCATATTCAATGACTGAACGGACTAAAGCATTATAAAGAGCTAGAAAGCAGTTGGCACAACTAAAATTAGTAGAGTGACGCCTTATGAATCCCAAAGCACGAAAGGCTTTGCTGGTCATATAATCAATATGAGGGCTAAAATTAAGAGAAGGTACAAATAAAATGCCTAAATCATGGACCTGGCTAACACGTTGAATAGATATACCATCAAGTCTATAGTCAAAAGATATCACTGCCTTAGAGCGATAGTAAGTCATGACTTTACATTTAGAGATATTAAGAGATAAATTAAACGTACTACACCAATTGGTGAATTTATCAAGGGTGTTCTGGAGAGTGAGGCAATCATTATTTGAGGTAATCGTGTGAAAAATTTTAGAATCATCAGCAAAAAGTAGGAGACGACAAGGGGAAACAACTGAGCACATAGTATTAATGAAAATATTAAATAATAAGGGACCTAAATGGCTACCTTGTGGAACACCGGACGATGCACATTGTTAATAACTTACAAATATTATTAGTCATATAAAAATTTCAAACGTTAAATAAAGTAAGTAAAGTTCAATATTATCCAATTAAATATGTATAAAGATAATATAAGATTTTATAATTATAATAATAAAAAAAAAAAAAAAATTAAACATTTTTCTGTATCCTTACTAAAATATCATTAAATCGTGGGGCCCATGAGCTGCAGCCCACTCAGCCCTCCCCTAGCCCGGCTTATCAACCGCCCATTTCGTCAACCTCCAGTTACCGGACTGCATCTAATATCCGAATCCGTACGGTAATACGGTTAAGGCAAATAAGATCTTATCCGGAGATCACAGTACGAATCCTTTGGCTGCGTACCGTTCGCGTACGGTCAAGTGATCGATGCATTACGCGGTCGTTGCTGTTGGGGTACAATGTACGTATCATCACAAAGGTATTTATAACGCGATCGCGTTGTAATATTTAACCACACGTCACCGAAGTACATTTTAATATGATTTGTACTTGAATTCGACTGTTTTCTGGTACACTACATTTGTTTATCTGCGCACACCTAAACAGTACAATAATAATACGATTTAAACGACGGCGGAATATTGTACATCACATGAAACTTAACAATTTGCTGGTCACTTTTTTTTTTCATGATAAGGCCCGTTCTCGTTTCAGGGGGCCGTTGGTCGGGTAGTACATTGCACAAATGATACGTCTACGTGAGACTCATCGTGATCCGGTGTTTTCCTATAACAATAATTGTCCATTCTTAACACTCTACAACATTCTACACACGTATACAGTAATATTGTTAATTGCCCCATTAAATCGTGTACATTTATAATCACACGTTGTGTATACACCATGTGTGCACATGCAGTTAAACGGTAACACGAAATATTTATATCTGTAGAGACCTCTGATTGATACGGAATTTTCACGGGGAGACAGGGAATACTAAAACATACATTTATGGATGATTTTCAAATTTCTAACCCTTTCGGTGTGAGCATGCGTCACTTGCATCTTTTTAAACGGTAACGGGTATTTTTCAACATCAGGTTCGGATGTACCGGAATTTTTAAGCATTTTTTGTACAAAAACTATTTTCCTATCTCAAAAATTGACTGACATAGATTAGCTGCCGCAATATGTTCATTTGTCAGTGTTTCGGTAATTTCCCGTTTTAAACGCAGGAGATTATGTAAGAAAACACCTAAATAATACATTTGGAAATCGTTGGACGAGGATATGTGGTTAAATAGCTTCACCTGCATGTCCACCCGATTTAACACTTCACTTGATATTTTCCTTCGGCGACATTTAAAATCCGTAGCCCATCGAATAATCTCCTTTGAAAATCCTCAAAAAAATGTATATTTCAATATTCTCTATCTTCCCCGAAAACCCTATTTCAATCCGAGGTCACAAGACAGAGCAATATTTCGTGTTATCGCCGTTTGAGTGAAACACACTGTATATAATATATACATATGATCACCGTATCGTATCTATAATTGCATCTAATTAATGTGTTAGTTCTAAGACTGTTTGTAACATTTATTTTTTCTAATCGGTTTATTCGGCTGTACAATGATAGGTCAAAATAGTGACAATATGTATACATCATATATATCGAACACTGTTTATGCTGTTTAACAATAGAAAACATTAATTTTTCATTCGATATCGATGTCTTGATATAAACAAATGCGATTAACCGAACGGGTGAGTACAACGTAATGTGTCGAGACCATTACTTGTAAGACGTACAAATGTTAAGGTCAATATTGTTTTAAGACACGTTTAAGTAATTTTAGTACAACCTTTAATGTATTTTTTTTTTTTTGAACTTTTAAATGTTGTTATAGTTAAATTATCTATTTTATTTGTAAATATAATTCGGAATACCTATATCAACTGGACGCAATAAATTCTATTAGCTATTCTATTTACTATGAATATTCAGATCGTTTAAAATTTATAAAAACATTTATAACTTTCACTGGTTTATATTATAATTTGAGTATGCTAGTCAATACGTTTAATTGGTTTATCAATGTAGTTATCATTATTACATTAATGTTAATGTATATTTTATTTAGCGGAGTTGGTGAGTGAATTTCATTGATTAAATTATTACGAATACAAAATAATTAACATTCGGAGATTATGCGCATGAAAAATTAACGTAGTTCTAGAACACTTAATTATGTTGAAAAATAAAAATTCATATTCGGAGGAATTACGTTTAAGTGAAGATGGTTGAAATGTTTAAATCAAAAACGTTAATTAACTATCTGTTTGATAGTTTATTTACAATTATTATTATTTTTATTATTATTAACATTGTATTCCACTCGTGTGGATAACTTCAAGGACAGCGCGTAATATGTTCATATCTTAACCATTATGGCATGTACAATAAATGATGATGATGTACCGAACAAAGGATGAATAAAAATTAAAAATGTAATGGCACACAACTGCGAAACTTGTAAGAGTAAACAAGAGTGTGCCAGAGACGTTGTCAAACATAATCTTTTTATTTATTTATTTATTTTTTTTTTTTTCGTCTACAATAAAAACAAAACGGTTTGTATTTACACGTTCAGAAGGCCGACCGGTAAAACCGAAATACATAATTTGCCGGATCGGCGACGAAACTAGTTCACATTCGCACACACGGTACGTTCTTTCTTTCGGTTTGATTTCTAATCACCAGAAACGATGTTCGGAACGATGTACAAAGTGGTGTAAAAACGGTCGTCGGCCTTCCGACGTTTCGCAACAAGAAATCGCCGAACGTGCGCGCGGACGCTACCCCTTGACCGTCGCGGAAATTTCGCGAAAATCGCGTACTCCGCCTCGCGTTGCCCGTTCGTGTTGCAGCAGCAGACTGCGTTTTCGTGATTTTCACTGATTTTCGTTGCAGCAGTCCCCGGCGAACACGCAATGCCACGGCGTGCGCAAACCGTACGTTTACCGATTACGACGTATATCGTTATTATGGTAATACGGTCATCGTTCGCGTTCCTGCGTATCGCGCTGCCCGTTTAAAATTCTACACCGCTCGTCGGTTCAGCGATTTCATTAACACGTCACGAAATCACGAAATCGCATCGCCGTCGCGTTATGGTAACTAACTCGTTACTTACCACGTGCGAGTACGTGTAACTTGCACGCGTACAGGAATCCACAACTTCCCCCGCCCATCCCGATAGATCCTCCTGCGACGATCGCGCGCGTCGACCATCGTACCCGTACGTTTCGGTCAGGTGCAGCGCGATACCGCCCTGTGCAACAATATCGCACCGACCGTCCGTCCGTCGAGGGACAGATGGGTGGGGCCGATTCCACGGACAAAACTTAAGAAAAAAACACTTTTCAACGACAAGCTCGAGGCGTCTATTATTGGTCTTAGGAAAAAAAAGTTAAGCTGAAGTATTCCAGTTTGACGTGTAAGAAGTTTTTCGGAAGATTTAATCGTGAGTTTTGTGCAGCAGTAATAGGTGTGAAATCGTAAAACGTGGTATTGTCACGGTATTGTCATGGTATATCCTACTCCTTCAATCCCTTGCATCTACGCCTGAATCGAAATTGCGTTGGTCAACACTGCTCGTGCAGTTACGGACTAAGTGCACAACATAGTATAAACTACACATATAACTATACATATATATAGGGTGCATATATATCGTTTCATTTTCTGACATGTTGAAGTAAGCGTCAATAGGGTCGCATTGTACGTATCGGACGGATCGTATGAAAAGGTTTTTTGAATTACTTGTAAAGTAAGTCACACGATTACGTCCACTTACCCACAGAGGATCGGCGTGTGGCCAGTAATGCCAACGACATTTCTCGGATATTGAAAATGTTCTTTCTTTGTAACTTTAGAACTCTTGTGGCACGGGTTAAATCAAAGAATTTCCCAGATTTTTTTTTTTTTTTAACAATCAACCCATTTTAAGGGGGATTATCTGAAAAATATCATAATTGAAAAATAAGGACCATTTTATAGTATATGTCTAGTGCTACCTTTTCGCCGGACTTAATCCGATGAACATTCGGAAGTTTTGTATTATTGATAATTTCATCCATTTTTTTTTTTTTTTTTTTTTTTTTTTTAAGCCCATGTACTGTGATAATACGGAAATGAAACTAAAATAAAACAAATTAGCAGAGACACATTGAGTCATAAAGAAGAATAACGTTAAAAAAATTAAATTAATACGACTTCATTGTCAATTGTTTCTAATTAAAACTATTTTCCAAAACGTTAAGTAAATTTTGTTATTGTTAATATTGTTTAATTTGGCTTATAAATTACTATTTTTTTCCCCATATAGTCATGATTAGAGAACTTGATCATCGTACAAACAACTTGATAAATTAATGATCTATTGATGGGTGGTAGGTTCTAAACTAACGTGATTTGTACTACGATTTTTTATAGATCCCGGTGCAACTGGCGTGACTAGTAACCATTATGAACGCGCATGCACACACGTGTTTATGTATCGAACGTACACAATCTCGTGTCTGAAATAGAAGTATGTACAATAATCGCGGTTCGTATAAGGAATAATTTGCCGCGCACGAGGAACACATCACACTCGTTACTTTATTACACATCATTCGTTATTATAAATATATACTAGTAGAAACCAGAAGCGTTTTCGTCCGGGTCCGATGAAAATACACGTGTACAAGAAACTCGATCGGTCTTACGAATTAAATCGTGTTCACGTCGAAGGCCGGTGCACCGTGTACGCGTATGAATAAACGTATAGTACACTGTGAGCGTTTGCGTTCGACCGCGTAATTAACTCTGCGTTTACTCGTTTCGTACCGTCCGTCTATATCTGTAATATAATATATGTATACGTGTACGGAAATGCGTACCGTGTGTGTTGCTAAACGCGTAAGTGTTCGAAAGCGCCGAAAACATAATTTTTTACCGTCACCGTTAGACAACAATGCCGTATTTGATTCGTTCCTCCGACGTACCGTCACTATTCCTACCGTGGTCTTTTCCGACGTGTGCGTGTGCGATTTTACCTACCCTGTGCGTGCGCGATGCGAATTACATGTGAGGAGGGGGGGGCAGATTATCGTTACCCTTTGGAAATTACAAAACGATCTGTACGTTGCTCGTAGCTTCCAAAAAAAAACACTACGAGACGACCGCGACCGATCACCAAAACCCCAGCCATGTTGCTGTTTGCCCGCATTGCAATCGAACGTGTAAACGAAGTCACACGTTTTCATCGGATTTTTAAAAGTTCAAATACTCGCGGCACAATTATTAAGGAAACGTTAGTTGGGGCGACTTGCTGATTATTACCTCGAATCGGACGGATTAAACATGCCGAAAACGTTTGGACTTGTATCGGAACGCAAGCGCGTTCATTGTTCCGTCGGGCCGACTGCCCATGCATAATTCATTTTTTACGGAATTCGTCGACGGCATAGGCGGGGGTTTAGGTGCTTCGGATGTCCAGTCTCTTACATAATCAACCGTACCTACGATATCATCATCCATTATTGATTTAAATTCGAATCGAATTGTTCGTTGCACAGCGATTTTCACATGCATTATGAATTTCTTTTGTCTAGCGTCAACGCTCTTGTACTGCGAACCGTCTCGAACTCGCGGCGCCAATACTCGTGATCAATGATCATTCGAAAATACGATCAACATGTTTTTTCGGACCTTTTAAAAATCGATCTACGGAATCATATGAGTATAGGATGGCCGTTTCTTGTGTTCCGTTTAAACAGAAAATTATATGTATACATTGGATGGTGTCGTGTGGATAGTTGGCTGTGTTTTAACGCACGTTCGCCGGTGGTTTCGCTTTCCAGCTGGAACGCCGTCAAAAAGAAATGTCGCCACCATCTACCAACTCTCGCGTAACACGAATTAAAACACCAATGTTGACCGTATTGTATAATCCCCTTATCGCCCATTCCTACTGTTCCCCTATCGTACAAGCACAGGGAGCTAATCGACCAATAGTCGAAACCTTCTTAAAAATAAAAAAAAAATTCTATCAAACCAGAGCTTTAGATATTTGCATATTTGTTTGGTAAGTGCATATTCCAATACCGATTCGATAAAAATTAGTACACAGATTCCAAATGCAAACATTTATGTTGCATAATTTTGCATATTTATCGTCATTTTTTGTAGGAGTTCGCATATTTTACGTTTAAAAACTTTTATGTGCATATTTCATATATTTAACGAAACAATTTTTTTTTCTACCAATTTCTTTGTTCAACAAAAATATTAGATATATGAAAACCAAAATTCTAAATTTTATGTCGTTTGAAAATATTAATTAATTCAACAATGGCTATTTTAGTATTGCTTCTTCCAATGTACAAACATATTTAAGCAATATTATAATGATATTAATGATGTTGTAATCTCTATTAAATCGAAATAGTGATCGCCAATCGATCCGAATTAATTTTTATCGACATTTATAAAGATATTTTTACTATACCATTGTGTAAAGTGTTAAATATCAATATTTGTACATTTATACTGAAGAATATTAAAGTTTTGATAAATTTGAACTACTTTAACTTTAACTAATCTTAGCACACTTAAGTTATTTACTTGTATAATCGGGAGGCACAACAACACACAAGTGTACAGTGTTTATTTATTTTTTAATTTAAATTTATTTTCTCACGTACTTAATTTATGTACATTATATTTTATTCAATAAATTGCATATTTTTGCATATTTTCCAAATTTTAACTACATATTATAACCGCATATTATGATATTTTGTAACGCATATGTGTATGCGCATGTTTGAGTACTTTTTTGCGCATAAAGTTCGGAGCCTTGTTAGTTACATTACTGTGTTGGTGCAATCACAACGCACGCGTTCAACTACAGCAAACACACGATTAAAAATATTGTAATTATAGTACCGTAATATGTAAATCATAAACTGAAAAATACAATATAAATCTTGATCGAAACAAAACGACCTTAGGGAATTCTCCATTTCGTAAAACCGTGTCAACAATTTCAGGGATGACCGAACATTATATAATTATAACGCGCAGTGTCTCGAAAAAAAAAACCAATTTAAACATATAATAAAAATAAATAAAAATAATAAAACATATAATATAATGGACTAGAAACTACTATTACTCTTAGCATTCACCGGTCGGTTAGCGGTACACCGATCATCATCATTATTGTTTGACGATCGTTAACGTTAGGCATAATATTATATTGTACATAAGCACGGCTAAACGAATAACCACACGTCATAAGGAACAAAGTTCGTTTTTCAGATTAAACCTATCGCGGAGACGATGGATTTTGAAAATTCACGTAGTCCGACCGAAGCTAACGTACGATTAAATATTTTGTAACACGTGCACGTTTAGCCGGTCCACCAGCGCCGTCGCAGATATCCAATAATAATATTAATAATGATTATAATAATAATAACGATAATAATAATATAATATACTCGACGTCGTCGTAACCATACGTTATGATTGCGACGAACGACCGTGAGGGCTCCTAAGTTCAAGAACGTTCAACGTTTTATTAATGTTTTTAATACCATTAATACCGCGGCGTTTACATGCGCACGCTTTATTGATGGGTATACAGCGTTTTGTAGTCGAATGTCATCAACATTAATATTCGCTTATAAATTATTGTTTCCACCGAACGTATTGTGTATAAAATATGTATATGCGTGACAGTCGTTTTTCCTCGGCATCACGTTACGCGAATGTCCGTTAAAATATGATGTCGTGTCCAGGGATCCCTAGACCACCGGTACGCCAAAGCGCGGTTTCCTTTCTTTCTGCGCAGCAGTAAAAGTTTCGACCGATTTGTACACGAATCCCCGTGGCCGTTGTTGAAACAAAACGCATCGATCGTTGACGCCTTATCGTCGGTACAGGGCCGGTTTTCACACTCGTATTATCGTCGTGTTACGGCTAAAATATATTTCAACTTTGCTTGAAAACATCATTCTGAACAGAGTAAAACATTGAAACGATCGGAAAATGATATGTGAAACTAATACCTTTGGCGCGCAAGGTTTTCAATCATTAAATACATTTCACGTCGTACATTTCTATTATCCTTCAGCTGCTGGAAACATTTCCGCAAGAGTCCTTTGTTATTGTTGAGCTACCGCAGTCACGGACGCGTATCGTCGAAGTATTATGAAAATTGTTAAATCATTTTCCCGTGGAAAATATGGAAAACGTAGAACTCGAAAGCAGCCTATTTACAAAATAAGTATACGAAATACGAAGATAATAAAATATAGAAATCGGCAAAGACGAGAATCTAACTTCATAATGTGTTGCCTTATGATTATGATTATTTTTTATTTATTTATTTATTTATTTTTTTTTTTTGATAACCTCTCATAATTTTCGTCGTTTATGATGGTAAACAAAAACTTAAAAACCCGATTTCTCAATCAAGGTTGATGGATCTTACAACGTTGTCAAGACCTCAAGGTACTTAACGTTGTTGCCTTTTTCTCCGGAGCGTATGAGGAAATGTTCTTGGATGAATCTTAAATGAAAAACAAGAAGAAAAAAAACTAGAACTTCGTTTTAATGTTTTTATATTAATTAAACCTTTTGTTGAACCGTCATAATATATTAATATTAATATGTATATAAAAAAAGTATATAAATAATAATAAAAATTTAGATTAATATGTAAGCTAATTGTTATTGTTTGGCCACAGATCTTATCGATGATAATTATTAATTCAGTCGATAAGTGGTTATGGTCAGTTACCAAGAATCCGTATTCTAAAGGATGAATCCCGTATCGTCCGAGTAGGGGAAAAAATAACCAGGACATGCACCCCGTTACCAAAATCTGTAACCTACTCGACGGCAATCCGAGGATTCTGTAAAAAAATTTATTGTACGCAACATTCTACAAACATAAATATAGGTTTAGTGCATCGTACATATACGTAAGCAGTACGTAAGTATCAATTAATCGTTTTGCTTGTTATCTAAAATGTAATAATTAAAGCTCGGACGTAGGTTGTTTAAATTTGATTAATAATAAAAAACGTGTCAACGATTTGTTCGTATATTGGCTTTATGCACTCTATTGGAATGTAATTTTTAATAAATTCGTTCGATTTTTCTGAAATGCATTTTATTGGTTGTTTATCACACAATTGTTGCGTTGTAATAAATCGGTCGACCGATAACGAACGCAGTTAACAGTATATCGACCGTTGTATTAATCGAAAACAGAATTTACGTTTCGTTTGCCTACCTGTAGTTGAACATTTTTCAGGCGATTAATAAAATATAAGCTCAACATATTCAGAAATCATTCGCAGAAAATAAGCAACGAAACAACGTGATACACGCATGAAAGCTATTAATATAACATGCGATGATTCTGTATTATTTCAATCGAATGTTCGATATAAATATATGTTTACTTAAAAAAAAAAATACATTTTAAGATTGTGTCATCTTCGGAAAAGAAAATTATTGGTACATCGTAACCTTATAACCTATCGTTAACGTAAATATTAAATCTTACGCCTCTACGTAATAGGCCCTATCGTTTTCAACGGCTCTTAAAACAATTACGTAAGCGCACCTCAATACCGTTTAACAACGAAGTCGTGTCAGGAACGTTGTACCGTGTGTGTAAAATATATTAGTTGGTTACAGGGACATATTTTAGGGTGGCGAAGTAATGATCGCCCTCCCCCTGAATCCGTATCTAAAGAATCGATTATATGTGAGATATACATTTCAAATTTTTTTAATGTGATCATTTTATAATGAAATCACGCGTGGCTGTGAATACCAAATTGGTCTTTTTGTCGGGTCCATAATTAGTGAAAAATCAAATAAAACTCGAACATAACTTTCAAAAAACAGACAGGTGTTAAAAAAGAACTACACAAAAGTCGATTCTAAGCGGATACGGCATTAGATTAAAAAAAAAAAAATCCACAAATATTAAGGATTCACCAGATTTAAATATTACTAAAAAATGTTACCTGTACATTTTGAGCCTAAATTAAAGAAAACATTTGAGTCGCCCCTCCCCCTCTAGAAGAAAGTCCAAACACGCCCCGGGTCGGTTATGCACCGACCGGACCTGAGCAACGCGTTACGATGGGGAGTTGGTAAATTAAGTCCTAAATAATCTTTTCTCGGTAAATTGGGTTCCGGGAAAATAAAGGCAGTAGGTAAGTTGAGTCCCGGGAAAAATAGGTAGTAGGTTAAGTGCAAGGTAAACAATTTTTTTTAAATATCTAATAATTTTTATTAGAAGTGAATTTTAATATTATTGTGATTTTTATTACATTTTCGGTAAAAACTTAAAAGATACGAATTTAACAAACTCGAATCGACGTACAGTACGCAATGCACGCTACGAAAAATGTAGTGAAAATGCTCAGATTTCGTACACTCGTGTCTGCGTGTAATCATAGGAACTATCATCAGTATTGGTGTTAACTGATAACTGACACACGATATACGGCAAATTAATGTACGCATATGCCTGTGTACGTATCTTAATTAGACATAATCAAAGTTACGAAGTTATTTGATCACAACGGAATCGATGACCGATAGAAACAGTGTGGATCGTCATTCGTAAAACGACTACGGCGAGGTAGTGTAGTGAATGGGTTCGGACTCGATTTACCGACTACCTTTTTTTCCCCGGGACCCGACTTACTTAATGTCTTTTTTTTCTCTAACCTCTCTAACCTCTCAAAATTTACACAAAATATCGCGGACTCTCGATTTACCCAGCCCCTCTCGATGGCCGTCGGTATTGTTCGAACAATCCGTAGGTCGGACGTGGGGTTGCATTATCGTAACGCCATCGTTTGTTTGCGCAGCGCACTGGCGTCGATCTCGAGCACACGGAAAACGCATCGATTCACCTCTCGACTCGCTCCGTGCCTGCAATGCGGGAAGAGAGAGAAAAAAAAAAAGAACTATAGAAAAAGTTCCCGTGCACGTGATCGTATCGCGGCAGCAGCGCGCGCATTGTAGTCCGGGTTGCACGTTACATGCGCTTTTCGTACGCGTTTGTCCGACTCGACGAGCTTCCGGATCGGAGAGATAACGTTGCCGGACGAACTTCTTGCCCGACCGATTCCTAAAATATTCACAATTATTATTATTATTATTATTACAATTGTTTATATGCGTATATATATATATATATGTGCGCGTGCAGAACGTGTTTTAAGTAATTTTCTCTAGGCGGCACTTCAATAAAATCGTCTGCTTTCGTAGTTCGTAGACGTGATGTTCTTCTTCTGCACAGGAACGTACAGGGAAAATCGACTCCTGTCGCTACGGTCGTTACGAGAATCATCCACCACTGGGTAGCATTCGATTATCACTGGTGGGGGGGGGGCGCTTACTTGCCGCGTACTTTGTACGTTGAAATATGTTCTGTACGCAGGGGGTGGCGAGAGGCGCCTACGCCTACACGGGAGGGCGCAAAAATTAAAATATTTATTAAAATATATGTTAACAATCACAACGATTAGTGTCGTATATTCTGTTTACAAAATCTTTAACATCCTTCGTATTGATCAAAGCAACCATTGAAAGTAATATCTGACAAGCGTAACATTATTCGATTGAAAATACATTAGGGCGCGTTTTGAAGTTTCGCCCCGGGCGGGCAATGTTCGGTTGCTACGGCCCTGTCTGCGTGCACGAAAAGTCACGGGAATCGAAAACACGCGGAACCGACTACTTGCACCCCGTGCACGGTCAAACCGATCGCGGTACCGACATGTCGGTTGGTGGTACCGCAATTACCGTTGGCAGGTGACCGACGACGTGACGTCTACGTGACCGTGGTGCACGCGTTACCGAGTCCGAACGCGTGCGCTTGGAATCACCGACGGCTTCGGGAACGGTACGACGTATTGCGCGTACAAACAGCGTAATGTGTCTCCGACGGCCCGGTGCGGTTTCGAGTAGAACGTTCCGTGTATCGAAAACGTATGGTCGGTGGTCGGTCCGACGTGTTGCGATTGCGGTCCGGTCGAGATTACGTAACTATTCGGTTTTTATTATTCTAAATCGCATCGCATAACTGCGGTGGACGTATGCAACCGGGACATCGGTTCTTTGGAGTCGGCGAGTAGGGATCACGTCATCGTCGTTGGGCAACGAGATTGTCGTGCAACCGTTTTCCCGGTCGCGCAGACAGCGAATGAACGATACCGTTGTAGAATCGTAATGCAACAGTTATTATTATGCGACGCGTGTACAACTCGAACACTTATGGTTCTGTTGAAATTGTGCACCCGGTATAATGTAATACGCAAATTTTATCGAACAGGCTTATTCGTTTCGCGATTAGATTTTTTCTTAATAATTGTTGTTATAGTATTTTTATTCGTGCACTTCAACTGCTCGTTCTTTAAATTTATATTTAATATTTATAAGGAAAAAAAAAAAACCGTAATACTTCGGTTGCGTACGCGTTTCAAATCCAAATCCAATGCACCTGTTAATTTATTGAAAAAATTAGAAACCAAAAAAATATATGAAGTAAAAAACTGTAACCATTGCAATACGTTTAAATCTTGACATTATTCACATAAATAATTGTAAATTTGTACACGTCGAAGTTCAGTTGATTTAGAAATGGTTACCAAAAATAAAAAATAAAACGATTAATTACTGTGATCTATTTTAAATTCTAAGCCCTCGGTCGGTTGTGAACTAAAGGGAAACGATGGTTTTATGACATCTCTCCCGCTTGTAACTTTTTGGGATAATAACACAATAAACGTTCATGTGTACATATGTAGATCGGTTGTTGGACGTCTATTCCCGTTTAATACTTCACAGTATTATAATATTACGGATTCATTCGTTTTTTTACGAAAATATAAAAAACATGAGTTCGAAAAATAAAATAATAAATTCATTTTTCGAATTCAATAACAGCAACTAGTAGTTGTGACGTTCAAGTTTAAAATAATAATATATCATTATTTTAGGCCAAGGTGAGCGGAGTAAGATGAGTCTTCGATTTAAAAATCGCATTCCAAATGGATTTTTTTTTTCGAATAACTTTTTATAGAATTCTTTGTTCCGTTATTTTGTCTAACCAATTGGGATATCAAGTATAAAAATAAATCTAAGATCTATGATAAGTTATAAATTAAAATTTAAAATTGACGTTAAGTTTTATATTAATTTATATCATTATCGAATTAATTAAAGTACACGGAAATCATCTTGTCAATAGAAAATCTTTTTTTTTTTACCTATGTAATGTTTTTATTTATTTAAATAATAATGTCTACAAGGTTTATCGCAATTCAATTGAGACAAAGTTAGTCGTAGATTTATAATTTAGAACGATAGAACCGTTATATCTTTCTAGCTTGTGGCATGATTATACTTCTATATTTGACGAATGCAAACAATAAACGTTGAATTACTTCAATTTAATCGGTTTTTTTTTTTTTTTAATTATATTAAGGTGTCACCGCAGAGTATGTATATTTAAACAAACTCGATTAGTATTTTCGAAGAACCGTTGTTCAATTCGGCAATCGAAATCTTGTTAATTATATCGAGTGATGATAATAAAAATAATAATAATAATAATAATAATATTGATAATAATTATCAAATACTTTCAAACCAACAGCCATACAGTGTGAGTACTTAATACATATAGGTTTGATTAATACGAGGGTAATGGAACTTTTTTTTTTTTATTGTTTATGTACTGTGTTATAAAAATGTACAGTGCTTTGTACGGAGGGAAATTATTATTAAATGACCGTTCTACGTATCATTAGTTGTTGTACTGGTAATAATAATATGATGACATAATTTCGAAACAAATTTAAGATTTTATATTTTGGCGTTTAAAATTAATGGCATCCAAAATTGTTATGTTAATAGCTCAACGGTGTTTAGAAAAATATTATCATTATTAATTCGATTTTAATTTTAAGCTCATTATATAGTATTATATCATATGAATTAAATTAAAGTTAATTTTATATTTTTCAAAATCGCTGTACGGATTAAAATTGTACATACTGTACATAATATTATGTCGAAAAAATACTATTATTAAACATATTTACGAGTAGGCATTCATAATCTAATTGACCCAGATCGCTGTTGGTTTTGGTACACAAGTTTTCAATTGTTTCGTGTATTTCGCCACGTATCGAATATTGTCCTCTTATCTTATTAGAATACTTTCGGTTTTATTTTTCAATAGCGTATTTATTAGCTCACTTTCAAATAAGTATATAATTTCGAACATCTCCGGTTAAGAAACTCACGACGTGCACAGACCATTGTAGTGATTTTCTGTTCAACAGGTTAAACGGTTTTCTTTGTATGTGTACGTAAATAACTCTATTGTTTGTGCCAACATCGAATACTTTGTCTTTTAGTACTACACATTTGCAACCAATCACTCGGATCATAGACGGTGTCGAATCTTCTTCTATCGGATGTTTTCATAACTTGTTTGAATTTCGTTGTTCTAATTAAATATGCGCCGGATAAACATAATAGCACTCTTACCGAAAACACCTAGTGTAATCACTGTCGAGCTATCATCGAGTAGTCTACAATAACGTGTACCATTATGCTACAGAATACATTACGGTGGTTCTCAAACTGTTCGTATGCGAACGAAACCAACGTTAGGAGAATCAGTGAACATAATGTATGTATCACGCACGTTCCTCGTGATATCCACAGCACGGTTGTGCGGCTCAAACTTTGAATTTTAGGGTAGCTGCTCAGGTAGGTTCTCCAGATAGGGTAAGCGTAAGCAAGTAGGACGCGTAGTAATTGGTTGTACATTAAAATTGAAAATTTATTACGAACAAATTAATTTTTATTTAGCGTTGGGAATAACGTTCAGAGGCGCTGGTACGTTTGTTGAAGTTTTGTAGATATGCCCTTTGGCTTCTTTTGTCTAATGTAACACCGTGGTAATATGAAATCGTTTTCAAATTTTAGAAGTAGTGAAGTGGAATACCGACGTAGGTAGTCATGCTGTGCTTTTTGAAGTGTTGATTTGTATTTTCTAGCTTTTACACCATTTGGATAGTAGAGTTAAGTGATCTTGTAAGTTGTTGGTTTTCGCTTCGACATTACGGGATTCACATTTTTCTTTACAGGTGTGTTCGTCGAATTTCTTATGGTAAACGGTAATGGAAAACTATATTTACCGTACCTATCGTAAAATATAGGAAAAGTAAGATTGGTTTGGTGAATCACACCAAAAATTATAGTAATTATAACCGAGCGATATGTATGAAAATTGTATTGTAGTATCCGTAGCCCACAGGTATGTATTTTTTATGACGGCCACGGCAGAGACACTGTATAGAGTTTATGTATGAATTTCACTATTTCTGGAAGACCTCAAGTTTACCGACTTATAATGGAGCGATATTATATTCCAATCTTCTCACAATACAAGACATGATATTTTTCCTTTTGATGTAACTGAAAAAAAAACAATTTACTTCTATTATATGAACAAATGAAAATACGAGAACAAATCTACAAAAATTAAAGACACGATAAAAACCATAATTAAACTTACTATCAAAACGTTTAATACCTTCCTATCATGAAATTAATATTGATACGAACGAGTCACTATATATAATATAGTTCATTACGTGAATTATTGCATTGCTCAGATTAGTTTAATTAATGTATTTTATAATAGGTATATATTTATTTTGATATTTCGAATAATTATTACTGTCCATTCAGATTCGAGTTATCGACAGTGAATTACTATAGCTCGGGTAATTGTATCTGTGTTGTCGAGATGTCATTGAGTTTATTACATTGTCAATGTGTATATTTTCACAATATCTTACCTCTTGTTAAATTTCGGTTTATAATAATTGTTTAACACCGATAGAATTAGTCGAAGGAAATGTCGACAAAATGTGTGTAGGATGAACGCGTAGTACTATTCCTACCGTCCAGTGTTATAATGATTTTTATGACAATACGAGTATCAATGATGATAAATTATATTAAATTATACCATTATATAAATAATAATAATAAAAACGATAGTAATATAATTATTTTATAATAGAATAATTTGACCAGGTACCAAATGATGCTCAATAATAAATATATGTTTGCATTATGTCGATAGTCTGTTGAACGATTTTTAATATTTTCAAGAACTTACATTCATTAGTCTAAAATTTGAACTTCTCTATTTAGTAAATACTTCGAAAGGTATCAAATCAAAATCGTATCAATCGAAGAAACATTGAATTTTCTTTAAATGCTTATATCACAGTATTCCGAAGATAATATAATTATCAAAAGAAATTTTTGATCTATTTCTAGAAAATTTAAATATTTAAACATATTGTTTTCAAGGTTAAAAGACTACTACATTAATATTTTTCATCCATATATCTGTATTTTTTCGACCGTAGAGTCTCGCCTGACCTAGGGTCTTGCACCTTTTTTAGTTTAAAACTATTCAAAATTAAAAACAAAATTAGACAATTTACACATACAATTAATTATGCTGAGCCTCACAAAATATATCGACATTTTTTTTCCAACTTTTTTTTTTGTATAAATATTTTACATAATATTATAAATAAGTTCGTAAAATAGGTACTACAAATAAGTCGATTATGTATTTAGTTGAATAAATAACAAATTATGATGACAAATTATGTAAGCCGATGTTCATCTAACCTACAGGAAAATAAACTTTGTACTCATTGTTCGTACATTAGAACAGATCGTATTTATTTTCAAATTATAATATTTGTATTCCGTTTTTATAGTAATCTTCTTTGTTTATGTTATTGTCTGCGTTTTTGCATTCATTTATAGACTATAGGTACACACCAAATAGTTATAATTTATTTTAGTAAAAATTTCAATATTTTGAGGTAAATAATTTTATTAGCAATAATTCCCATAGTTTTTACATTTTCGTTGAATATTATATAATGTAGACAATACTTATAATGACGATTTAAATTCCATTAAATATGCTTTAGTATGCTAAAAATAAAAAAATTATTTATTCAAATATTTAATTAGTCTTTCATAGAAATAATAAGCTTACGTCACCATACGATGGAAATACTTAAGGATACTCTAAAACCAAATTAATGTGACTGATTTTCACTATTCAAATCCAATCTACTCGATTTAAACGAAAAGTCTTTATAATTATAAATTAATTATATGTTCTTAACATCAAGCTTCATTGAGAATCGTTTTTTAAATGCGATTAGATAACGTTGCTTTTAAAATTAAAAACATTTGCTCGAGTGATTTACTAAACTCTTACATTTCACTTCACCGAAGTTATACGCATATACAGCCTAAGTCGTAGTAAAAAAAAAACCGATTAAAATGCATGAAAATAATTATTATTATCTACGGTCAATTTAAATTCAAGTAATAATTTACAATCACATAATTCTTCTGAAACCATATTTAAAGGCTCATTTTATGTTTTAAAATATAAATGTTGCTATAAATTAATGAATAATTTATAATAACCTCTTTGGTACAAAAATCGATCGATAATAATCGTTCGGTTATTTCCGTTAATCGGCAGTTTCATACGAACTTATTTCATACTAGGTTCTTTTCTCTGATAAATATTAATAATTATTTTATTATAATTCAGGTAACAATACATTTATGTGTACAAATGTAGAACACTCTTAATCGTGTTCAGATTACAATGTTGTTTCAGAATCAAATGAAATAGCAATATTTTTACGAAAACAAAGATAATATCGATTGAACCGTGCAAAGTTTGTTTCATAAAATAATACTTGTTAACAGTTCATTATTATTATTTCTTTTTTTTAATAATTTTTCAACAAAATAATATAATATTATTATAAACAATACATTTCATAAATGGTATTGCATTTTATATTGTTTAAGCGCTCAACATAATAATATATAATATGTAAAACATAAAAAATACATAACAATGCAAGCCAAAAATAACTTTCGAGGCTATGTCTAAGACTGTATTGTATGATTTTATAAGTAAATTTGATTGACAGTATTCTTCGATTTCAATGATATATTTATTGGTGGAATGCAATTTCAATATATTTACTGTACACAGCCGTAATATCCCCTGTCAATGTTTTGCAATCATATTTCAAAAAGCTTATAAATATTATTCCCTTCTTCCGAAATTATGCTTTTTGCGCAACACTAAATGACTCGGCGAATAAAATACTTAAAATTTATAGCTATTATATTATTGACTTGTGTTACTCATTAATCATCATTCATTATATTTTGTAAATCGCACTTTTATATATACTATCTAAAATATTATAAAAAATAACAAGGTTGAGTTATAAATGTACAAGAGTATAACTTTTACACTGATTAAAACAATGTACAATAAAATATGATTATATAGAATATTTCTGGATGTTGTGACTCACTGAATCCGTATAGTGTTGCTAAAACGTCGAGCGAAAACATCTATACAGGACATGAATAGGAATTTGACTCATCCGTTTATAAGCTTTTCTCATTCTAATGAGTTTGCAGTCAACTAATTACTATTGTTATTACCATAAATCATTGTACACCATCGTATAACGTCAATATTTCTAATAATTGCAACTTAATTTTTTAAGTATCGTAACGGTTGTAATTTAGCTAGGTTTTAAACTTAATTTAACAATAACATGATACGGAATGAAATTATATTTTTTTTTTTAAATTAATTTGGCGAACATGTAATATCATTACACACGTGCGCGCGCGCTCACGCATTTACACAGATATACATAATTAATTTGAGTTAAAATTATAACATTTAATTGAAACCCATTAAAACCATTCGATTTTATAAGCTGATTGACAAATAAAGATTAACTATGCACCTACTAATATTTTCAACCAAGGCTCGAGAAAATAATTTTTTTATGCTATGGCTTATGAGTTTATCAACTTAAACTCATATTTTTTTCGTTGGTTCTTTTCTTTTTCTTATTTTTACTAAAATCTATCTACATTTTAGTTCACAAAACCAATAAGATATTGGTTCTGGCCGTAAAACTCCTTGGTTTCACTGATGGTCATAAAAATATGTTTATTATTAATACATGTTTTGAAAATAATTATAATAATCATTGCATTCAGAAAATGTTTTCAAGCAGTCAGTGTAATCTAAAATTATAGGAATTAATAATCATTCAAACGTGGAAAAAGAAAAAAACATTTCAGCATTTATAACACTATCTAAAACGAGTTAATTATTTATTTATTTATTCTTATTATAAAGTGAGTAATAATTTAATCATATAACATTTTAACAAACTAGTAAAGTGTACTTAAAGAATATTTTTTCTATTTTCTCTGTAATTTTTCTCATTTAAATAGAAAAACTAAAAAAAAAAAAAAAAAAAAAAAAATAGAAAGTTATATTAAACTTCATGCTTTTGTTTATGTATTTATAAATATCAGTTATTTGTATGTCTTATTTTTATTTCATGATCGACTTAATCATTTTATATAGTATTTATTACTATTGCTCACTCAATTTCATACTTACATTTTGATCCAATCAATTATAATGTCTATGTTTATTCTCGCAAATTGTTTATGGAGCTTAAAATTTTTTTGTCTTCTTACGAATTGGTTGGTAAAAATTCACTTTTGGCCTGACATTTTTTTACAGAGTTTAGGTAGTCAAAAATAACATAAAAGTGCGATAGAAAACGTTGATAGAAAGAAATTTGTTGATTAGTTAAGGCTATTAAGTAAAGACGAATAAGGTAAACTGCACCTTAAGTGATAAGTATTTGTTATCTATGGTAATTTCGATCACTTGGTCAAGGTCTCTATGGCTACAGAACATAATTATATGGCACTTTTATAAAACGGAATATTCTTAGCAAAATTGCCTTATGTCTTATAAAGACTGTCAGAACGATAGGTATTTTTAACTTGTGAGATCTATAAACAAACTATTTTAATCTATAATTGATAAAATTATTGATTAATATTAACAATAAATTAGTAGCAATTATAGTCATCACTCGTGCAATTCATTTGCGATTCACGTTTCTTTAGTTAAGTGTGTTTGAACCATTCTAGGGATAAAAAAAATGCATGTATAGGCTATTTTAGAATTTATATTTGAACACAAGCATAAACAATTTCTGTTTTACGCGATACATACGAGTTGCAGTTATTCAGTATAGTATTTGTACTTTTTTGTGATCGGAAACATTTTACGAACGAATCGTTATTGCTCCCAAACGTGTGTGTGATATTTTAAAACACTACTATAATCAAGAAAAGTTCTATTTATGTCCGTGAAACTAGAAAGGGTATAGTAGTAATTGTCCTGTAAGTCAACTTTTACGTCTCACAGGACAAATTTTATCGTTTCGCAGTAAGTCCAGTACAGTTTTTTCATCGTTTCCTTTAACTTTAAAAGGTAACTCGGTCAAGACTGCAAATAGCAGTACGCATGTGTTCGTTTTATACACAACACAGTCCTCAACCAAATTCCAATCATATCACTTACCTTCACTATGTGTCACGTCAAAATATTTAAAAACGTGATTGTTCATCGTTTATTTTTTCGGATGACACTTAAATGCTAATGACATATTAGCTCGTTTCTCCCTCTTACGTAAAATAATCTTTAGGAAATCGTATCAAAATCAATTTTAAGCCGATTAAACATTATAAACGTTAGGTTTGCATTGATATATGACATATTGATATATATATATATATATATATATCACTCCATATGATACTGATGTTTGGTATGTGGACTGTAAAGTGTTCTCTATAGCATTATTTTAAGCGAGTCTCGCGATTATCGTACCGTTATACTTTACACTTTCGGACAATCGCGTCGCAGTAAAACAATAATAATAATAAGAATAATAATAAATGTATAGCGTTAAAAATCTATAAAACATTTACCGACCCCGTACTCGACTATAACAATGGGTATCACGCGTAAACAAAGCAAATTAATAACATACGTTGCACGTATAAAATAGGTATGTATTTTGAAATCCTGCTATAATAAATCCGAACAGTTCACGGATCACTAATAGTGTATAATAATGTGGTAGAAATAGGTAAAACGTTAAATAATCCGGTATCATAGAGGAAACGGCACTTATGTAAAAATATAATATTACATATTGTACGCAACGAAATAACTATCGGCATTAACATTTCAGCGTATTACCTTCAATTACCTCGTATTAAATATATATATTATATATGTATATATATAATATGTATATATGTATATTACGTATTTAATCATGTGCACGCAGTTGACCTATACCTGTATAATTAACGCACACGTATTATGGTTTCATGTTCCAGTTATGATCTTAATGCGTTTGCTTATCAAAACGAAAATTCATTGACGATTGATTTTTTGAAACAATGTACTGCGGATACGCTAGTTAAATCGGTTAATTATAAAAAAAATTAAAAACAATAACAATAATGAGACGAACGAATAGTAGATTTCTAGAAAACCGCACCCGATCGTTTCGGGCAAGAGTGTTGTATGCGTTTCCGTACGCCGCATAATTATTAGAGTTAGAATTAATTATCCCAGGTTATACAACATGATGGTATTTATTACACGATCAAAATCCCGAACAGAGATCTTATGATGAACCGTGTTTGCGGACGGTAAGTAAATCGAATCTCATTTGACTTCCTGTTTTGTTCACAGTTACTGGATTCGGTTCGTGTTGTTAATAATATTTTATTAAAATTCGGTTTGCAGCAGATACTACACGCACTACACGCGTATTGTTACGCAGTTACATTCCGTTTTTCTTTCTCGCGGTCCAACACGAGAGTTGACGACGACCGAAAAGCTTGTTGATATAAAAAAAAAACTAATCGTTATACCCGTCGGTGTAGTATATCTTTGATCGACTAACGATAGTAGAAGACGACGACGACGACTGACGGATCGGATTTCCCATACGACGAACCAAAATCTCATCGAACTGCTTCGTCGAGTTTTTTCGCCTTGAAAAATCCTAATACCAGAACTTTCACCTTCGGTCGAGTTTTTTATTATTATTATTATTATTATTATTATTATTATTATACGTGCGTTTTTACTGGTTTGTTCCGTTTCGATTGCGTGATACTTAGACCGAATACTTTTTTTTTGAATTCAGTGCGT
Source organism: Sipha flava (assembly GCF_003268045.1). Taxonomy (NCBI): domain Eukaryota; kingdom Metazoa; phylum Arthropoda; class Insecta; order Hemiptera; family Aphididae; genus Sipha; species Sipha flava. The sequence goes on along the minus strand of NW_020273628.1, from coordinate 432,300 downwards.
TTTTGTTATATACACCGCACCATTCGATTCCCTGTGCACATCGTTATGCCATTCACTAGCTACTGAAGTTTTATCAAAACATTATATCGAATATTATTACACTATACTTTTTATACGAATCCGTAATCACGTGGTGATTTCATAACCGAAACGGTTACTTCGAAGAAACGTACACCTGACGCATGCGTTGAGTAAGTATTTGTTCACGATTATAATAATGTTAATTTTAACGGTTTCTCGCTTACTCTAAACGCACTCGTATCGATAACGGATTCAATCGTTATATTATTATTATTATTATAATTATTTTATTGTTCGTACCGATTACCAATAATATTGCACTACACGATATACATATATACTTGTATACTTGTTATAATTTCGCAAATACCCACTCGAAAGTTCGTACACGAACGTTCGTAAGTGCCATAACGTTGTGCGCCTTTACTGCACATATAAATACGAAGAGTGAGTACACACTACACACACACACACAGACACGTGCATATTTTATCGATCATGAAAATTTACAGTAGCTCGTACGCGTAACGCTCGTACTTCGTAATATAAACATACGTGGGGGCATATTCTATAAAATTAGATAACAACAAGTAGCGCGGTGTGTTTAGAACGGGTCAAGAACACGGTAGAGTGAAAGGAGGAGAGTGAAGGATAGGCCGAGTGAGGTAAAAATTTTTTTTTCGTCCTCACCTTTAATTTGTTGCATTTCGATATACGATTTATTACCTATTTACGTCGTTTATCAAGAACAAATTTTCAATTGCGATTGTAACATGATACGAATGCATTTATTTAAAAACCATGTACTATTTAAAAGTTTATCGGTTCATGGTTGAGATGTACTTGTAATTTTTTTAAAATTTTTTCCAAACATTCGTATTGAGATAAGTTTGCGTGTAGATTAATTCACGTGCCTATGTAATAACAACAACGATTTTCTATTTGATCAAACATCAAACTATTGTAATATATAATATGATGTGAAATTCAATAAAAACATATCGTGGGAAGCAATTAATATTCGTACGAAAAATCTTTTGTGTTTAGATTCCCGTCTTTCTAAAAATAATTCCAGTTCAATCACAACTATTATTTTTATTTCCCTCCCCCCCCCCTTATTCGATTTGAGTCAAAGCTCAAGTATTCTAATTTGTATATAGTTTATTTTTTTTTTTTCTATTAAAAAAATCAATGACGATAAAGACAATTAGTGCGTTCAGTTCGGCCGTGTCGCCTAACATTATTAGACTCACGGATCCTGTAAGTTACATGAAAACACGCAAACATTTTATACGCACTCGTTTCCACGTACTTCAATATCGAAGTATTTTGGTGAACGAAAAATTTACATTCCGTACGTTGGTTTATGTTAATATTTTCATTGGAACACTGCACCGCGTTGTACTCGGAATTTCAAAACGCTATAAATCTTAGAACACAACGTTGCGTATTACACATTAGGTACTTTCTCTTTCGATAACGCAGGGCACACGGTGTGCATCGACGAAGGGAGCGCACGGCGGTTAATCGTTCCGGTTAATCCGTCCGGGTAATAATCGGGTTTTAACGGTAACTTAATGCGTAATGAATTACAATGTTCCGTCTCGGTTTTTCGGATCATTACGATCCGTCCGCACATCGTTGCGGACATAATGCTAACCGAGCCGGTGTCACCTGAACGTTCGGCGCGCGCCCAGTGCTCGTTCTCGGACACAACGTACTCGTACGTGTTTCGTCCGTCGGGCACAACGTAAACACGGTGCGCTGTTGTCATCGCGCAACGCGATCGGGTCGGACCTTACACGATCGTAATTGTAAGGACGCGCAATAAACTCATTGTAAATCCGAACGGGAACGCGCGGCGTTTCGTATGCTCGCACGTACGTTGTCGGCTTGTTGAATAACGAAAACGATAATGGCCATTCATTAGGGCGCATTTGATTTCGTCGTACACGCGCGAACCCGACGTCACAACGTTTCAATCATGTTTCACGTTGTCCGAGCACTACACATTTGTTGCGAGCACGTCCGAGTGAAAAACGGTCGAGCGAGTACGCGGCGAAATCGCGAGCAGTCACAACGGAACCGCAACGGTCGGGCGATCTGAAAATCGGTGCGATTCTAAACGCATGTTTGCGTGTCTTCGAACGTTTTAACGAATATTCTATAATATTCACCAACGCTTTTGTACGCAGGAACGTGAAATCGATTATAATCGCAGTACATCCTTTGTGTAAATGGTGTTTTAATCATTTTTCGTACGTTGCTCAAACGATTCTCGGAAAATATTCAAATGATTCGGTATCATACACGTGCAGTATTCAGCGATGTCTACTTTGATAACATCATCAACGATTGTGTACACCCAAACAAATCTTGGAAATTCAAAAATGTAACACTGTGATTTCCCCCCACCCCACCGATAATCTTAACGGGTAGTCTATATTATTATGTATTGTGTAAAGCTCAACCATATTTATTGGGTCGGCAAATGTTACTTTACGGATGGACCGTGACCGTTGAACACCAATTAACATGTTAACAACAAATACAATAATTTATTCGAACACGAGTAGCGTGAAGAATGTGCGAATTCTGCAACGTCTCTCTGATTTCCACGTAACACACCTCCTCCCCGAGCGCCAATGCCTAGCAGACGAGATGATAATCTTCCCACTACCAACGAACCTGGAAGATATTTTATCATAAAATAAAACTTTAACTCGTTAATGTACTTCCTTAAAAAAAAAAAAACCAACTCGTACCACCGAATTCAAACATTTACAAAGGCTTATTGTTGAAGCCTAAAAAAAAAAAAAAAAAAATTAAAAAGCGCGTCCGCTGTTGCCCGTCGTATTCGTCCGGTAATAATGTTTACTGCATCCGAATAATCGTGTCAATAACGCATGCACATACGTAGATCATGATGATCTACGCGCTGCAAACGATAATCGTTGCACTCAACGCTACGGCGTACGTACGTAGTGAAACCATTATCGTGTATCGAATAAAATCGCTCGCGGTCGACGGTCCTGTCCACAGAGTTTGCGCGAAACGATTTCGACATCGCGTACGTATCTTCGACGTAGCGAAAACTGTACCGAAACGACGGCCGTTGCCGTTGCGACAATAACGTTCTGCGAATCCGTTGGTGACAATCAAGCCCGGATTAAGGGAATTGGGCGGAAAGGGCTATGACCCAGTGCCCACAACGGATATCAAACAATAGTAGGCCTCTGACGGATAATTGGTTTTTTCGTTTTTAACTCTTTTTTTTTTTTTTTTTAGCTCGTAGAAAATAGTATATAGTATTATGGTTTTGTGTTCAGAGAGTAACGTTTCAGAGATAATTAGTACCGATGGTATAATTAAAGGGTTTACTCCCCAAAAAGAAATAAAGAATTATTTATATAAATAACATTTTTATTTTTTGTATTAAAAAAGAGCAAGAAATAAATTTATAAATCGGAATATAATTTGTTTTGTTTGTCTCTGAAATATATTTATGTGTGGGTCATCAATATTTTGATTATGGTTATGGGCCCCTAAAATCGTTGGCCCCGGGCCCCAAATCAATCATAATCCGGGCTTGGTGACGATCGCTTCGTCGATCTCAAAAAATCCGTTTTTCGCCCATCGACGCGGCGTTTGCTTAGGACGAACACGGCCAATGTGATATCGTCGCGGAAAAGTAGTAATGCGCGCGCAAACGGGTTTCGCGTTAATCACTTTTTAACGCTCGCATTCGAGGATTTTTCGTCGGAACCAGTTAACCGCGAATATAATGTGCCAATCCCCCCTCGCGGTCTCTCACCTACTTTTATGTTTTGCGTGGCATTATCGTACAGATGTTGACGTTTGGCGCGGCAAGCCCGACAGCGAATTTCAAGCCGACGACGACCGGTGTCCGTTTTGGAATGGCGAAAAACGAAAACGCACAATTTTTTTTTTAGTACCGTTCGAGCAGGACCTCATAGTTTTATAATCGACGTACGAAATGTACGAAAACTTAATGTCCACAGCGAGCCAATCACATTGCCCCCCTCCCCCCAATTAGTGTGGACAATTGGACCCTCGGTCGGTTGTACGCTTCCTAAGGTTAAACGTTTTCTTCGTTTCACAACTTTCGACTGTCAACCGCTCTAATCGTTACCTATACGCACGTACGACGTGCGTTTCAGTATGCTGTCCAATTTTTTTCAAACGTACAATACAGATTTTGATCCGAAACTGTTATCATATTTGTCGTGTTGGTACCGCTTTTAAACCGGTAACCGGTACGTTCGTTAAATGCATTTTATAATAGAATGGAGTATTATGATGGAAAAAAAAAATCATTATTTTCCTCAATAATTTCTGGCGAACGATCGGTTGATCCATCGCTCAAACGGTGGTACGATGGTTAACACGGGTTCACATTTCGGACGATTATGGGAAATATTTATAAACGGACGACTACTACGACGGAATCGGACCGCAGGGATGAGTTGCGCGCTGTGTTCAACAATCCGTCCGTCCTGTATACGGTAATATTACGCGTGCATGCACGTTAAACAGGAAGTCGACATCAAATTAAATTCCATTCGAAACAGCTTTTGAACTACCGGCCGTTAATAGCATCGAAGCGCAGTGCAACGGCCTGCGGGTAAAATCAACAACGACGACGACGACGACGACGCTTGTAGCCGGTCGCAAAATTAAATTACATTATTTTTATTATAATATCGTTCACTCGTTCACGTTTGACAATAATCGTAATAAAATATACACATGACGTTATTATAAATAAATTTATTACGAACGGCGAACCAAGTGCGGCATATCGTAAATATAGTTTTACAATAATAATATCTTTTGATGGCAACGCGATCGGCCTCGAATCCGTAATAATATTAGACTTGTATTTATACACACACACACACACACAGATATTTGTTTATCCACAATTAACACACTTAATAGTAGGTATGAATGCGCACTCGGTGTCCTCAGATTGTCGTCGTCCAAGGCGACTTCCAATGTGTCTCGCGGTTCTTCGATTCTTCATTCTACTCACGGGGACGTTTTGTTTTTATCTCACGTGTTTACAATGCTCGCTCGTCCGAAAACGTACAATCGATTTTACACCGCCGAGTAGATTTATTTCGTTTTACTTTTTTCTTTCTTGTTCGATCAGTCGAAACTGATCGAAAAGCCGCTGCAACTGCAGACATTTTTTAACAATGTCACACTGTCATCGTGTAATATTTCTTCCGTGAGCTAGTTATAATTGTGTCAACTGTTAGCCCTCTTGTTGGATACAACATTCGCTGGTAGTTTAAGACATGGTTTTCAGACACGAATCTTTATGCGAATTCGGAATCGTCGATGTAACATCAAATACGATTGATTTGTATGTATCTCGTGTGTTATTGACTACAACAATAACCGTCGTAGTTGTTTGGATCCAAAAACAATTAAAACTACATGATTTGAGAACCATGGTTGTAACGAAAATATTCTTATTATTATTTTTTTTTTTTGTAACTAAACAAATATATTATTTTTGTGTAGATCCATAATTAAAATAGTTTACTGTCATTAATTTATCTGCTTAGCAAAACGGTATCAATAATTATAATGTCAAACTGACATTTGAGTAATTTTGATATAATTGATATGATGATATGATATATAAGTAATAATTAAAAATTAATTTATGAAATTGTTAAACAAATAAAAGTGAATAAATAGTTATAAAAATTGTAAAATAAATATGCGTTTAACGTCTGTCGGATGATGATATATTAAACTTTAAAATAAAATACTAAAACTAGGGTAGTAATTAAGGGTAACTTATTAAACATTTTTGTTGGCCTGTATATTGTATACTAAAAATAATATTTAATTTTAGACTTAAAATACATTGCTGTTAATATACAATTTATTAAATATTTGTGTAATGAGTTCCAGTATGATTGATTCATAATAGTTGTGCTTTAGCAGTTTACTAACAATAGTTGTAAGAAAATTTATTTTAATTTCGAGGATTTATGCATTGTTATTTTAATTCTATTACAAAACACGAAGTAAAAATAATTCATTATCGAATTAAAAAAAAAAAAATTAAATAATTTCTAGCGCATATTATGTGGAAAAAAAATAATCATTGTTAAATTAAATAGTTTTAATTCAATAATTTAATATACATGATATAATTAACGTGTATATAATACAACGTGTAAACGTTTTGAAAACTCCATGAGCATAATGTTATAATATAATTAACCCATATACTTATCCGATTCACTCGTGAAAAAAAATAAAAAATAAATAAATAACTAACATTGTAATAAATTCATCCGAATGACATGTATGTGTACATTGTGTTAACTGCTGGAAAGGTCATTCGCCTAGATGACAGTAGTCTCCCTCCCCAATTCGTTAAACGAAAGTTGGTGAATGTCGGTGTACGAAAAAAAAAATCGTCTCTCAAGATTGAATTCGACGAATCTTTTCGTCCTTTTATTAAGTATCCCGTAATAATGAGATGATGATCGCCAATCGATAAAATTTTGCCATGACTGCAATATATTATTTTTTTGTGGACGCAAAACGTTTATCAACTAGCATTATTTTCACCGAGTCTCTAACAACCACAGTATTGCAGTATTGGCTAATGCTTTTAATCGGCAAATGTTAATGTGATTATTAAATTTTAATAATATGTTCTAGCCGTCAAGTGATATTTCGCCCGTATCAATTCCTTAGCCACGTTTTTGTCGACCTTTGCATGTTTTACTATTAATTTTAGAATAATGTTTTACTAAAACGTACAATACCATCGCTATTAAAAACATTAATATTATTATTATAAGCTAACTGTTGATGTGCACTTGATGTTTTTTTTTTAAAAAAAAAAAAATTCAAAACATGTGTTTCTTTAAAAAATACAACCGTCGAGTGTACATTAAAGTATATTATAATTAGGGCTAGGAAGTTATTGCACTAAAATTGATTGCATTATTGCTGTAAAAATGTCCAAAGTTGCACTTAAAAATCGCAATAAATTTTTTTATTTATCAAAATAACTATTTAAAAAAAAATCGTACAAGTATTTTTACTTAGACTATCATATTATAACTGTAAATTCATTAATAAAATATTTTAAAATTAATATTTATCAAATAACTAACTAGTATAGTGGTTTTAGTTTGATCTTCCGGGAGCCTACAGACAACAATAAATGATCAACATTTAAAATCGTTTTATTTTAACAATTTCTATTTTATTTTTTATTGCACGTTCATGTGCCTACCTAAAAAATGATTGCGCTGCACGATAAGTGATTTATTTATGTTATCAAACTCGAAAGATCTTCTATTTGAAGACTGCAAGTCATGCAACTCGTGCATCGTCTTATCAAATAATATTTCCATCACTACCACCACAATCGACAAAACCCGAAATACCTATCAATTATTATTTATTATTATTATTATATTATTCTGCCATACATTAACATTTGACACGGTCTCTATCGTCATTTTTTTTTCTTACGTAAAAAAAAAAAAATGTAATTGAAAAAATGCTAAAAATCAAGTTGGACTAACATTTTTTAAATTTTAATTCATATTTAATTCGCACGGAACTAATTTATAACCTACTTGGCAATGCAGCAACTTCCGAGGCCTAGTTATAGTATTGTACTACGTGTTTGATGTTTTATCCGTTTATGTATCTAATTATTATGGAATCACACGTATACACATGGGCTTATTATTATATAACCTTATGATTTAATCCATGTGTTGAAGCGTTTACTTGGTCAACGCGATAAATTATTAATTTTTTTTTCGCGTTCGATTATAAAACAATTACGTGAGTCCAAATGATTTCGAGTTCGGCGCTCTTTATTGTGCAACTATAACGTTATTGTATTCAAGCTATGGATAACCACCGCGGTCAACAATTTATTTACGAGTGGGCGCAATTTAACGACGATTGTTTTACAAAAGAAGAACGTATCGGTCACCGACTAGGAGATTCAACAGTAGTGACTATTGGTCCACAATAACCTTGACATTCTTTTATACAGGACCCTTGCCTGGTGTGAATTATTTCACTGCAACGTGTTCGCGTCGATGGGGTGCGTGCACTAAAGAGAGGGAGAAAGAGTTCTATTCACCTGTTGTGTGTGTACGCGTGTAGATAGGTTTTTAAAGATCTCTCACGCCAGTACGCAACAAAAGGTCTGAGAAAAAATTAAAACGAAAAAAAAAAATGGAAAAAAAAAACTATCAAACATTTTGTACTTCACAGTACGACGTATCGAACACCTGACATGCGTCCATTCTCAACGTCGACCGAAAGATTTGGACGCGATAGGATAGAATATGTTTTAAAAATGAAAAAAATTAGTGTGGCTGTATAATAGGTATACTCGTTGAAGTAATTATGTAAAAAAAAAAAAAAACGAGCTGTTCGGGATTATTATTATTTTGAGAGTAATTATTTCGTTTATCATTCAAGCTGTTAGGTACCTAACACATAACCTGAACACATGCTTCAAAAGCCAAAGTAATTGGAACAAAAAATCGTACGGATACCTATGCATGTGCTCGTGTTTCGAACGATCTATTATTCGAACATAATATACGTCAGTTTAAACAGTTATGAAAATCGTTTATTTGTGAAAGTATCGGTAAAGTACATATTTTACTATGGTAACGATACAACGATCACGTGTTACCTTCAAATCGTGAACATCTAAACTTAATGTTTGTTCACTTACGCGTTAATTAAATTTAGTTAATTTCAAACATGGAAGCCGCGATTACAGTTAAAGTTACTAATAATTTAAGAACATATGCAAATAGTGTTTATATTTTCGAAGGAAAAAAAAAACATTTTAGTAAATTGACAAAATTCGGGAAGAAAAAATTATTGTTCCGTCTTGGTACGATTCTGTGATTTATTTCAGTAGTATAATATGCGATGCGAAATAATGTTTTCGGCAAGTTGCGCAGTCATGCAATTATTGACTTTTTTTCTAAGGAAATTTGAAAATTTAGGCCAAGCACTGGCTATTTTATTTATTTTTTTTAACATTGAGCTATTCGTCTACAAACATTTGAAAATGTAGAATACGGTTATGACGGAGTGGAATTGGCGTTGGACGCGATTAGTTAACCGTACTAGTTAATACAGTTACAGAAATTTTGCGGATCATCCACATCGCAGTATTATTAACAGTATTCTTTATCCACCATTAAATTGAATAACTTGCCGTTTAATACTTAGACAAAATACAACGCCTGTTTAGGTACGTTTTATAATAATATAATTTTCGTTAAACACTTCCAGACGATATCAATAAATGCAATTAATCGGCAACTGGAAGGCTGACCTATTGATTATGTCATCACAAATATCCATAAAAGTCACCACGTTTACCAATAGTGTGTACAGTACACAACATGCTGACATAGCTAGTTGCTTAGAGCTTATAAAAAAAAAAAGTAAGTAAATAATAATTGTTATTATATGATACGAATATATTCGTGATATTGAAGTAATTTGAAAACAAACGATATAAGTTTCTCTTTTGTTAAGTGACGATTCCGAAAAAATATGGTACCGATTTAATCGATTTACTTTGGTTTTAAAATATGATTTAAATATCTCAAACCATATGGGTTGTAAAACATTTATAACATTTTAAATGGATTACACTCTGAGTAGAGAATAAAACGGTTTTAATAATAATATTTATGTTATAATCCCTACAAAAGAGTAGTCTTAATGACACAAAACGTTAAATATATTATGAACAAATAATAATTACAGTGCTGGTACAATATTTGAAATTCAACGAATTAAAAAAACAAGTTATTCAAGAATCAAGCTATTGATGGAAAAAAAGGAGCGATTCCTATCTCGGACTTACTACATCGATATTAATACGTATACAAATATTCGTAACAAACGCACGGTGGTTAAAAAAAAGAGACCTATGCAATATGAGTCAACCGTATCAATCTGAACTTTAGACCATTCTTAACGTTGTTCAATGTTCTTCGATAACTACTATATAGTTCTACAAACTATCATTATTTTTCCCGGTGCTTTTGTTTCCTATACTACATCATAACATTATGTACAACAATTTACGATTTAAAATAAGTGTTGTTCTACAAGGTATTGTTTTAATTTCGACGTAAATCAATTTGAATTTTTCGACTTACATAATAATTTAGTTCCCGATCAATAACAACAGCACCTGAAATCAAACAACAGTTTAAACAACGTAGACGTTTTATTATGAATTAAGCTCATTTACAAACGGTTTTGTGAGTGATCAGCGCAGCAGTCGGTGAATACGGTGGAACCCTATTACGTATTTATTGCGTTTAACTCATCCACTTGTGACGACCGTGTCGTTCATTACAATATTCTATTAGGATTAGGGGTCCCCAAAAGTTCGACGACGGGTAAGACATGCGCGTTCGGCAAATGATACCGTAGCATTTTTTTTGTGTAATCGGCCGCGTTGTAATACACGGGCAACCCGTTCGTTTGCCGTAAAACGTTTTAACGTCATCGCAATTCAAATCCGTTCCCGCTAAAATATGTGAAAACAGCATACTTCTACACGCCTAAGTTTAAAAAAGTCCACCGCAGTGTTGTCTGCTACAACAATGAAACACATGAAATATCAATTTGATTAATCATAATCGCATAATATATTCTCGTGTACCAAATAACGTACAGCGGTACTGTTGTACAGCTTGAAAAATTGAAATCATATAAACTATTCCTTTCCACAGGATTTACACTTAAAAACACGTATTATTAGCACGCGATTTCTTGACTCCGGCCGTAGTAGTAAAGAAAAACAGACGTTCTACGTCACTTGCTCGCAATAAGAACGATAGTTCCAGCATTAGTAGCTTAGGTTTGTCCGTAAATTCAAATGCCGAACTGTGTGTGCCTTGAAATAAGATGTATTCAATTATGTATTTAACATAGGTTAACATACATTATTTCGCTTGGTTTTTTTTTTCTTTGTACCAGTAAGATATTATTCGAGTTTCAAAACTCAACAAGTTCTATTATATATATATTTATTACACTTTGTTTATTTTAATCATTTAATGATTATCGTAAGACATCAAAAGCGATCCGGATTAAAAATTGTGATCTTATTGCTAAAACAATTCACCTTAAGCTATTAAGTTAACTGTTAACTTATTATTATTATGAATGCAATTTGTGTATAAATATTCGTATGACATTTTGTTGTACGCAAAACGCTTTTATTTCTATAATTTAAATTAAAAATGTTTTAAATAAATTATTATTATGCAAAACTATAGTTATATTTTTAGATTTACAATCTTGTACAAATTATGAAGTGTAACACAATCGACTTAAAGTGATGATCGAACAATTAAATTTAATATTATGTTTTAGTTATTATCGTCGTTATGTTAAAAAATTGTGTTTTATTTTCTTAGATCCTGAGTGAAACGAGTAATGTGTTTTTTTTATGAAAAAAAAATTGTTTTCATGCCAACATTTTTAGATTGGACCTTTGTATTTGGTTTCACATAATGATATTCAGGATGTCGCATTCTTATAGTTTTACGTCAATTCGTTTCCGTTCATTTCGACTAGTTAAAAACGTTTCATATCTTAACGCTGCGTATAATTGTACAACACCAGAAGTATGTGTAATTAAAAATGTGATCCAAGAAAAAAAATTAATTTTTCTGCGCGATTCCGGTGGTATTTTTAAAAAATTTATTAATACCGTTTGAAGTACAGTATATAAATATTTTATCATTGGCGCCCAGCCTGTAGACTACTGCCGATAACCCCGAAACAATATGTTCAGATTGAAATGCGTAAACACAATATTTACATAGAACTTAATCGTTGTAATTGTATTGAAATATTGACAATTCAATTCGATTCGTTGTGCGTTTTACCTATATAAAATTGTTTGGTTTGTTCGTATTATGTGATACGATTGACGTTTCGTTTGTTTTCATCGTCGAAACATCGAAAAAACCGTCAAGAACTTACTCGTAGACGTATGTGCCACGTAGTGTGTGTATACCAGTTTCGTTTGAGATGGACTAAAAGAAAACTAAAAACAATCCGAATAGAACGAGTTCTAAACGTATACGTAGCGAGAGTTGTGTACAATAGTTTTAACGCGGCCGTCCGTTCCTCATTCGTTACCTTATTCTATACACTCTATATTTTATTTCCTCCGCGTGTAATTTAATTGTATTTTTGAAAACCAGATTTGACCACTGCGCGCTTCACGCCGGACGAGTGACGATATGGAAAAAATGTCCATTACTATTCCACTATCAATTATCAAAAAAACGCGTTACATTTATACGAAGGCTATTTTTGTATTACGGTATGACGAACAATAATAGTAACAACCAATGGTTTTTTATTATTGTTTAACATTGTACGGACTGATTCGAATCGGTACACATTTTCTCGTGTCAAAAGTTATTTGTAAAAGTATTCAACACTCGCACTCGCACACAATATGGTGTTTATAGCTGATTTCACGGAGAAAACAGCATTAACATTACAAATCTAGTGAAGGTAATAATCCACGCATCATCGTGTGCTCCGTGTATTATAATGAACACACGGTGTTCGTTTATCGTGCGATTATTTCGAGGATTACAGCGAGGAGTCGGTGTGGCGCAACAGTCGATACACATATTGTACGTGTTGAACGCGCTGAACAATTTGTGTACCATAAGAGTTATCGCATTATCCACGACACGTATGTACGAACAGGAAATTGAACGCATTAGAATTTCGAATAATTAGCGGAGATGCCCACGGTGGTAATAATAATAAAAATAAAAATAAACATAGTGACGAGTAATGGCCATTATGTCGTACGTACAGCGCTATTATAAATATATGCACGCGGAACGCAACGGAATTGTGACAAAAATATGTGTGTTGACAAGAAAGTATCATCTATTATTGTATGGTAAACATACGTAATACGACGCAACGTAATAGTATTGATGGTGTGCTGGTTGCATTATTATTACGTAGTAATCCGAAAACGTAATCGTAATCGTACGAACTCTTTTGACATGTCGGAAAAATCAATTAGCACATACGTGCGACTCGGTGACGATATTATAATAACTGTGCGAGCACGCAAATGATCGTTACGTACAGGTACTGCGGCGTATGGTACGTAAGGTGACCGTATATTTTTCTTGTCGAAACCGGGAAAAATGGATCATTTCGATTGAAAACATTTTTTTATTCGGCAATTTTCAATAACGTACTGTTATGGTTTTAAGAGACAAAAAAATTACGTTTCATCGAAAGCAACTATTTTTTATAAATAAGAAAAAGCGTCTACGTAAAGAAAAAGAAACGGTCCGTGATGACTGTGGCGATGAACTACGAAAAATAATTTTTTGTCAGCGGTGATCTTGCGGTATTTAAAACACATTAGATTAATACGTCCGTATCGATACATCGTTCGCCGCGATAGATTTTTTTTTTTAATTTTTTTATCAGTGTGGTTATGTTCCGACACACCGCATAGCCCTGATTCCGTTCGACGTCATCCACGCAGTAAGGGTTAGTAAGGCGATGAACGCGCGTTTAATCATACAATCGGTATTAACTGTACACATGATAACGTGCGTTGAAGGGCGACGCGCGTCCGACGCAGCGATAACGCAAGTACCTTGTCCACGCACGTGTCATAACGTTTCACGGATTCGCGTTGATGTGTTCAGTTGCAACGGACGTTTTGAAGCGATAGGTTCTTCTAGTTCAATGTTTTCAGTTGTTTTTTCGTAAAGTGGATGGTCAAGAATTTGATAATGATTTATTTATGGAAATGAAAAAAATCAAAAGAAGGGCTTGGGAGAAAGTTTTCTCGTTTTTTGTGGTCCAAGTGACACGGAAGAAAGAAAAAAAAAATTCATGGTTTTTAAATTCATTTTACAATCAAATACAGCATTTAAATAAAATATTTTTATCGGCAATTTGAAACGACGCTGTCTTCTTCGATACACGAACAAATCGTATCCGCAATGTCTGTTTTCGACGGTACACAATATTCCACTGACTACGGTATAAACTCGGTAAACACGTGAACAGCGGTAACAATGCACTAACGCACGTTTAACGCCTTTCGTGTGAACCAGTCCTGATACAGTGTATACACGTTACACGCACACTTAATAGTTAAATATAATACTCATAGAAACCGGTGGCGTATCCAGGGGTGGGGTTAGGGGATTATAACTCCCCTCGAAAACGTTTAATGTATGTATATTGTCTATTGATTATAATAAAAACACACAAAATTCAAAAAAAATTGAATGTTACATTTTTTATAACCCCTCCCGAAAAAAAAAATTCTGGATACGCCACTAGTAGAAACAATAACTCGTCGACGGGGATTAAACGGATCGGTTATCGTTATTTTTACTATTTTCTGAAATCGGAGCATTTTAGTGTTCCGAAAATTTCCTGGGGACAACGGGACGAAAATGCGAAAAACTTTCAAAACGGTACGTTTACTGACCTTACGTATACGTTCACCAACCACGCGCACGTAAATGAAATATAACATAAACATACGATTTGCGTGTAAAACGAATGTATGTTTAACACATCGCACTATGCATATTTCGTGCGGAGTACACGTAATTTATCTGTAACACGACGTCAGTGTTCACGGCCCGGATTATCGTTCGGCCACTGAAATTGAACAATCATTGCGATCCTAGGCACTGGGTGTACGCTATCCACCCGTATCTCTCGTCACGTCGAAAACGCGTTCCTGTTATCGCGAAAATATCGCGCATCACGGTCGTATCATCCGTCTTTAGCGTCCGCGGCCAAACGGCTTGACTAAGTGAGAATAAAAAAAACTGTAACAATTCTGGAGGACCGTTTGGAGGATGGGGACTCCCATTGTCGATTCTTCGTGACGGACGGGAAGAAAAAACCGAATAAAAAAAGCGATTGTGTTGAAGGTATCTCCCCCCCTTCCCTCATCAACCGATCGGTCGAATCGGTAAGAATTGCAATCGTAAAATTGAAAACGCACACTTCTTAGCTTAGACTGATTGCTGTCGGTTATTTATCTTTTTTTAACACGACCGTTTCCGGAGAAGGGATCGTGGAAAAAGGCAAAATCTGTTGAACGTACATTGCACCACGTGTATCGCGTTGAAGAACAACCACAAGAGTGGTCCCTAGGAGGAGGAGGTGGGGGGGGGTGGAGAGAGGGGGGCGTATTGCGTGACCGAACGCGTCGGGACAGTTGCTGCACGTGTTCGGGGACGGGAAACGGTCGAAAAAATCATACGCGCGTTCCGCCGAGACGAGACGACCCGACGACGACAGCCGACGGGCGCGTTGATCCCGTACGTGAATCCCAGTACGGCTACGGAAGCCGAGAGACACCCCGACCCCACTCCCGGGGAGGGATGGCCGCCCCGGGTGCACACGAGTGTACCGCGACCGCGGTTACCGTCGACTCCGACTCCGTCGCGCACTCTTTCCGAACGTCGGGCACCGCCGAGTCGACGAACAACAACAACAACCGTCCCGGTGCCGTCCCGTTCGCGTGTCCGTTTTGCGCATGTGCGAGCGCGCACCGGTTGCCCCGACACGCGAGTCCGTCAGATCTCATTTGGAGACGGCATGAGTTCCGTTGCGCGGGCACGTCATCGTCACAACACGTTACCGCCGCCGCCGCCGCCGCCGCCACCTCCGTCGACGGTCTCGAACGCAGCAGTCGGCAACAAGCAGTCGTCGTTCCGCGGAAGGTTCGCGCTCTCTACACTCGCGCACGTTCCCGCTCGCGTTTCCACACACGTTTTATTTATTGTTCGACAGCAACGACCGCGTTCGCTGTTACTACACCGATTCAATTATTTTTACGTTATTAACTCGTAGTTTTTATTGTTGTTTATTTATTTATCGTCGAAAAACAAAAAATTAAACCTATTCGGGGTTTTTTTTTTTTTGTTTTTTTTTCGTTTTTTTTTTTTTTTTTTTTGTGCCGTGTCGATGTAATAACATGTATTACCGCGTACATGTTCGTTGACGCCGAGTTCGCGTACCATCAGTTTTTCTCCGCCATCCGTCCGTCGGAGTCCGATTTTCCGCTGCGGTCCTCTCGGTGATTGTTATTATTATTTTGTACATTTTTTTTCCCCCTTCCCGTCGCACCGCACGAGCATCGCACGCGCACCGCACTGCAGGAATACTCAGGCATCGCACCCGGCACACCGGACTGGATCGACCTCACGTGGGTCCCGTAGGTAAATATTTTACACCGACCGAATGTTGTTATTCGGCTGCATCGGTCCGAACGTCATTAAACAACACCCGTGGACGTGCGCACGGGTTACACGGCGTAATGTTTTACCCGAACGTCTTCCGTTTCCGTCGGTCTCGCGTTTATACTTATTTTTTCTCGGCCGCGCGAGATTTGTCCTCGTCGCAGCTAGTGGTTAGTTTATACATTTATATATATGATGGTCGTGTTAAGGTATATTATTCGTTTCTATAATTCCAACCGTACACATATCGTTTACCGTGTACAATGGGCGAACGTATAACATTAAATTAATCACTCCGGTATAATAACAGCGTTGCGATCACGGTCAACGGGTCCAGCGTGCAAACGAAAACTATGTGTTTTACCGTACAAGATCTGTCGTTACACGTTTTTCGTTTCGGATTCATTTCTAGGATATTTCGTGCGCGCGTTATAAAGACGTTCGGTATCATAAAATTCGTATTCGGCAACCGGTTCACGGTTTAGCTCTATTGTTGTGCGCCGTATTGTCTGCTAATTTTCCCCCTTGTCCCCTTGGTACCGTTTCAATACGTGATCTCCGTAAGCCCGTTTGTGTACGGTGAAAATTTAACACCGTTCAATTATTCGAAATCGCTGGGCGATGATACTGTAGTGGAAAAGCATAATATTCTGATATGATTTAATGGACGGTATTATTTTAATAACACTTGATAAATAATTGATTGTGGCGCGCGTGATAATTATACGTACTTATTAAAACGTTGTAATCGATAAAAAAAAAAAAAAAAAAAAAAAGAGAGAGAAAAACACAAGAGCTAATTTGCTTGTTGCTGAAATCGATTTTTTTTAAGAAATATGTATTGATCACGATTGTGATATGCGTAGCCCAGAGCGTTCATTGTTTTCCTCTGTGACTAAAGTTTTGATTATTTTATTCCGGCACGTGCACAATCGGTGTGTTATTCCGGACTCTCATATTGTCCGCCACGGTACTGGTTTCGACCGTGTATCGGATCGACGAAATAAAATTTCGACGTGGCATTTGCGCGAGAAAACATTAAAATGACAATTATCAGAAGAAATACCAAAAGATACTCGGGGTCGTGTTTGCCGGACGTTTTTCGGCATGGGAACGAAATGACCGGTAGTACTACGTTTATTCGGTAAAAACGCACGAGCTCGTCAGTAAGTAATCGTGTACTCCATCAACAAGCACGACCACGCGTTCCACGTAGCGGAATATAACATATATTAATTTATTGTTTATTACACGTATATAATTAATTTTTTTTGTTTTTTTTTTTCGCGCGTCCATTGTGTGACACTATACTCGGTTTGACTTTGACACGATACGCTTTCACTGAGATCGCTCTTCGACGTACGTTCGAAACGATGAAGGCCTGCACACGAAACGATTATACACTCGTGCACCCCGGGTCGCCTAATGTGCGCGTCATTAATTCATCGATTTCGCCAAAATCCGAAACGATTATAGCGCGGCCCGAACATGCAATCGTTCCACCTCACTTTCTGCAATTAAACCGTCGTCGTAGTAGCAAATGTGCGCACATGTCGTCTTCGATCGGTGTACTACATACGCAGTGACACGTGGTCACCTGTGCACGTATTATTATACACCTGTGGAGAGGATACGTTTAATAATCGTCACGAAAACATTGTCCGAAAACACTTAAATTGTTTTAAAACACTTAATTTTTTCGAGTGCTCTACAGGTTTTTGTTATTTTATCCCGATCGCCCTTCGATCCCTTTGCACGAATCCGGTGAAATCGGTCAGTTTCTCATCGGCCGTGAATCCCCGGCGGACGTTGACACCCGTTTGCGAAACGTTCAAAAATAACGTTGTCTGCGCGTGTACCGTGTCGTGTACGTGCCATCTGAAAGTGCCGGGAAATCGGTTCCCGATAAAATCCGTACGGGTGAGGTTTTTTTTTTTTTCATTCGCGCCCGACGGTAGAATCGGTTTTGAAATGCAAATTATTACCATCGCATTTGCGCCTGCACAACGGTGTCGTAAAAATCCGGTCGTTCGTAGGGTATGAATAATTCGCGATTCCGTACTCGGTTGTAAAAAATAATTACCCCCGTCGATGCTGCGCGAAAACGATTATCCGTAAGTTACGGGAGATTCCTTCGATATAGGATTTCGTTGTCATCGCTATAAAATAATTCGATAAGATTGATCGTTGATCGACCACGATTACCTCCACGTTATAATAGGTGTTGCCATGCGATAAACGTATACTAAACGGTATCTCTCCTTCGCAGTGGTGTCTTTCTACCGTTAAGACTGTTATTATCAATTGTTTTTTTTTTTCGAGATTTTCCAAAATATTTTCACGCATTATCCTTATGTGGACGAAACATATTATAAAATAATTTTAACGCAATCAATATGTGCACTTGGAACGTTGAGTATCGCGAAGCCACGTGTTGTGTGTTTCGTGGTACGGATTTCGTACCATTTTTTTACTTTATCGAAACGCCAGTGTATATATTCGTAGACACTTGAATACTTCCTTATCTTTTTTTTTAGTGTTACATATATATATATATTTTTTTAACCACATGTCTATGTATTAGCGCGGTAGATAGTTTTAAAATACGAAACGTGGAATAATATACACGGTTACAAGCTGATCTCGCGTAAAACATTTCTCGTCCGGTAAAATATAATAAAATAATATAGTGTTACTGTACTTTGCACTCGCGTCGCTCAGAGTAACCGTGTGCACAGTGATATACTTATTACATATTATATATTAAATAGTGAGCCCCGCCCGTATTACAATAATAATAATAAATGAGCGGTTTCGCTTGCCAAAATTTCGTTGACAATCGCATATTTAATTATACTAGTTAAATCATCGTCTGTTGTTACATCAACTTGTAATCGTCAAGCACGAGAAAATTACTGCGACCAATGAACCGTTAAGTCGTTTTTATCACTCCGAAGATTATTAAATAAATTGGGGTGTTTATCTGTTTCAACAGCATAATTGCGCACGCACTTGATGTATGTGACTTGTTAGTGTTTCTAACTTGACGTTAGTGTGTGTCTTGTACATGTAAGTTTTCTGAAAAATATAATTCGTTGTATCGCGGCGCGTATATATGGTCCTTTAGTACGCAGACGAAACTTTGACAAACCAATAGCAGAATAGGATGCACGATACGTTTTGAAGTATAGAGTTTTATGTAATGATCATTCACCATATATTACATTTATACATACTTATACGTGACAAAATATAACTTCAGAATATAATATAACCATCGGATTTCTTACCGGACGAGAGAAAATCAATTGATTACTAATAATATTTTAGTATTTTTTAAACTTCTTGAACACATCGGAGCTACGTATAGACAATCATGGTAGAACATAAATAAAATACAAATAACCGCTAATAGTTTTATTTAGGGTTGAAAATTTCGAAACCTTGGTTTTTTTTAAAATCTATTGACTAGTCATTGTGACGTATGCACACACACATACACGCATAATATAATATATACGTATATTTATTGTTCGAAGAGCACAATGCGTTTTTAAAGAATTTTAGAAAATTGCTAAATAAATGGTCTATTAACGTGATTAACGTTATGGTTCGTTATTTTTATTTTTTTTACTATTTTTTATTGTTGAGAAAAAAAAACTCCATCAAATATTGTATCTACTCTACATGCATGTTGTAGAGTTATTAAACGTATATTATGTATAGGTAAAAATAATTAAGTTACTAGTGGTGTAGGTTTATAATAATTTGTACAAATAATTGATCAAACATTTTACTATCATCCATTATGAGTGCATGTTATATCAAACATCTCATTTTTGTATTAAAGACAAATGTTATATTTGTGTCACTCGACTGTTAAACAATGTTATTATTTAGTTCGAGATGTAATGGAAAGTTAACGCGCATTTTCTAAATTAAAATCATGTCCTTTATTATGATAGATGTGTTAAATTATTTAATTTGATAATATTTTAATACTGAAGATGTAATTTAATTCTAAAATAAATTCTATGACGATTAAAAATGATTGACAGACAATTATATTCTATCACATGCCTAAATCCTAATTGTAATAATTATCTCTCGCACGACGACCAAACACCATGAATTGAGTATAAACTGTTTTTTATATCATAAAAATAAATAATAATAAAAGTTAATTGTATAAGGCATTTAATTAATTATTTTATTTGTATATAACTAAAGTTAATATGGTGTTTGAAAGTAAATTCTTCAGAAATGGAGAGAAAAAAATTAGGAATTTTAAAAAATACACCTCCTAATCCAAAATAATATTTTTATAAGTGTAGAACTATTGTTAAAAATTAAATTGTTCTAAAACGTTAAATATATTTATTATAACGTAAAACAGTTTACAATAAGCAGAAATCATTAATTGGTAAGCATACCTACGCATTCGCCTTATAATTATTGAGTAATTAAACACATTGTGAAACTAATCTTTTTTCCTTCTATTTCGGGTGACAGTACACATATAATTGTTTTAAATTTTAATTACAATATTTGTTCGTATAATTTTTTTGTAATTACATTCGTTCAGTCTTTGACGTTGAATCGTAGCAAAATAATACGGTATAAGTACACGAATTTTCTTTCCGGCGAACATTTTCATATAACACTGCTTGTGTATGAAAAATAAAATAAAAGATTTATGCGGTGCTCGACAATGTTAGTAGCAGGAATTTGTTACGAACGATTCGATGGATATCATTATGCCGTACGTGTCTGGTAAACTGATTATGTCCCCGTGACTCGGCGAATAGGGTCACTGGGTTGTTTGCGGGGACCGTTTTTCTTTCTTTAATACACGTATGACATTATAACATTAAAATATAAACAAAACAGAACTGGAGCATGGTAAATCGTCCGAGGTATGGCAAATCGGTGTATAGGTGAACTCGAAAACGCACACGTTTTACACGTTTATTTCCCGGCTGCTTATCTTAACGACAGTGTCTCTCGACCGTGTATAGGTAGGTAAAACTTTGATGGACACAGCGAAAATATTGTTTAAAACATCGTCACTGGAACTTTTTGATACGGCAGCGTTTTATTACAGTGAGAAACCGCGCGTATATACGGCTATACGTACCGTTCGTATGAAAGTTTACTCCGCTAAACATTATCAGCGTCCAACAAAAAAAGAACGTACGAAGCTTACCCGAATTGATTATTTAGCTGCGTTGACAGCGAATTGAAACTTTAAATCGTACGAAGTTATTATTGTCAATATTTTTTTCCCTCGTGCACAGTTCAACGTACGATGTACGCGTTTTTTTTCTCCGATACTCCATATGAATGTTAATTACGAACATTCGTTAGCTACCGTTTGTTTTCTTCTGTACATTATCGAATGGACGCTCATGATTTATCCAAAATCCAGTTGGTTTTCTCGTCGTGATGCGTTCGACTCGAAGTCACTACAATCTCATCAAATGTCACGCGTTGACGCGCATAACGTGTAATAATATACCCGCGGGACGTTCGATAATCGGTTACACGGAACATGACTTTGAACTGTAACACGTTATTGTACTATTATCAGCAAATATGTGTTTCAACATTACATCGCGGCGTGTGATGCACAAAATAAATATTATAATAATAATAATAATGATATTGCATCCGGTTGATGAAATGCGATAAACGATTATTTTTTACGTGCGTTAAACACGATCAGAACGCAAACGAAACGTACCTGTAATTTTTTTTTATCCATTACACCGTTAGCCACGCGTTTAATCTTAAACGTTCTCGCGGTTTTCATTCCGTTACGAAGGAATTGAATAATAACGAGATCAAGCTCGCCGTCACGTAAACGTATTGTTGTAAATGCAGTGCGATATCGTAACGTACCGATAAATAATTTATTTCGATTGACATTGGGGGGAAATCGTCTGTACCCCGGACGGCAACATATATATGGCGCACGTGCACGCGTTGAGCAATAGGATTCATGGTACGCGTACGAGTCGGCGGAGCCGGACGGCCCTGACATTAGCCTTTGACTACAATACCAAGTAGACCGGCGCAGAGACACGTCAGTCAGACGGTATCGCGCCCGCAGCTAGCTTGTCCTCGATTCTCGCGCACATACTTCCAAACGGTTTTCGCCCACCCGTCCACCTCTACCGAACTTTTATGTCCTTCGCGTTTTCCTAACCGCGCAGCGACACTGTCTTCCAAGCGTGCACGCGTCGTACGGCAACGGCGCCACTGCTGTTCGCACAGGATTTCGCAAACAGTGCGATTTTTCGGGGGGGGGGGGGGGTTATTTCTCCCGTCCACTTTCAACTTCGTCGAACAATATAACTATCCTGATATCGTATAGTCACGTTAAAACGTATCTCCGATTAAAATCGATGATGAAATTCGTTTCACGTACGTGTTACCCGAAAACCGTTTCTGCGACCGATCGTTTTATCGGAATTCGTTCTTTTTGACCGCGGTTTGACGAAATCATAACAATAATAATAATTAATTATCTATACTTCTGTATTCCCGCAGTTGTACACTTTATTCTGCGTGGTCGTCTGGATTTTAAAATATCGTCGAAAAATTATACTCTCCGCGCAAACAAATATATTTTGGCTGTGATCGATAACGTGTATTGTACATCGCACAATCACTAGTTAAACTTACACGTGATTATTATTTTATTATTTTCGTATTCGTATTTGAAATATGAACCTGCACTTGAAATATAAGGATATAAGGAAAAAAATAAATCGAGTAAATGTCCATATATTTGTTTAAACGCAGTAAGGATAAAGAACAAATAAATGATTAAACAAAAATTGTTATCAATTCGATTGAAATAATAACAATTTGTTGTTGAAAATATTCTTTTGATAAGTCCAGTCAAATTATATTTTTTTCTTCAATGATTTATAGTAATTAAAAATAATTATTACCTATGAATTCATAAGTTTTATAAAAATTAATCAAGTATTTTTTACAGTTTAAACGTGTCATAAAATGTTTTATTATATATGAAGATAATGATGAAAGGGTTTGATTTAATATCGATTTTCCTCTGTGAATTTAGAAAATTAATTTGATCAATTCACTGGATCTAAAATTTAGATTATATTTATAATATTTATGATTATGTTTCGCAGCTTTTTATATTGATAATTTCGCAAGGCGAAACAATGTTGTGTGGATATGAAATAAATAAGATTTAATCGTATTTGTTTCGAGCCTTTTACTGTAAGTACAAATCGTTTTTAAAATATTGTACTCTATTGATTTATTTCGATACGTGACCTTCATGTTGAACCTAACATTTCTATGGACTTTGAAATCCTTAGGCATCGTTTTCGTATACAATTCGTCATCTTAACAAGAGTTTAATGAAACAAGGAGGGTTTATTTAATAATGTATGTAAATAGTTCCATCGTACAATTTAAAATCGAATTAACTTAAAATATCTAGTAAAAAAAATAGTAATGTATAATATTAAAATGTTTATCCTATATCTAAGCATTCAATCGATAAATATGAAATTGTGTATGGGTCAATCAAATCAATATGGTTTAAAATGAAGATGTTCCCGTTATTGGAATACTACAATTATATTAGTTGTAGGTTTAAGTTATTAATTCGTCTTAGAATGAGAGGTCATTCGTAGAGGGGGCCAAAACTTGTCATCTGTAATTATTACTGTATTATTTGATTTAATAATTGCAGTCACGTAATAGTGCATATACTTACATATTTTGATTGATGATACTCAGCATCGTGGGAAACTCATAATTATATTTTTAATGGCTATAAAAAAAAGACTCATTAATTTTTTTTAATTTGAAAATAATTTGACATTTTTTTCATAATGAATAACTAATTCGATTGAATATACTTCAAAAATTCCATAAAATAAAAAATGAAAAAATGCGCTCTCTTATTTTTTTTTTTATAACATATTCATTTTTAAATTGGTAGAGCAGATGCATCAGCACATTTTGAGTATTTTTCTGAATATTTAAGTCTATTAAATGAAAAAAAATTAAAACTAATACACAATTTATTTTATATCTATTTGGGTTTAAATTTTGTAAAATATTTTACTGCACAAATACCTAATAATAATAATTAATAATTAAACGTAAAACAATATTTATTTATTTGATGATATTTTAAATCATTACTATCTACTAGATAAGTAGGTAAATGTATGACAAAATATTTCTTTAACAAAATTTACCATAATATATGAATATTTTAACTTAAATTTGAAAACAACTATATGCAGTAGGTATATGTATATACGATGTGTTGATAAAAAAAGTCTTTCAGACTTCAATGTCGACCAAAAATATGTTAACCTTCAAATCGAATACGTTATTGATGTTGAATGTTAAAAAATTGAAAAACGTTTATCTTATTCTCATTAGTCTACTTAATATTGAATTACATAATACTCTTATATGATTAATTTAGATTGTGATTAAGATTAGATTAGAGTGTATTCATGTTTGGTTAAATTGATTAGTTCGTGGCGCATCATTCGTTAAACTCATTTCTGTTAATAGTTCCAAGTGTATACATATATTATGTTGACTTTATTACTGTAGCCGTTGTTGTACACGATTATAAGTGAATTAATGGTAACACGTTGACAATCCAAATGCGCGATGTGATCGGTACTGAATCGTAACTTGTGCGTACGTGCATCTAACGCAATTATAATAGGTCACAATAATTATTGTCCTTTATCTTGGCTTCGCACCGGACGGGGTCGTCTTAATTTGTCGCTTGTGTGTGTGTGTGTGTGTGAGTATGCTACGACGGATCGCTATAAATTACGTTAGCCCGTCAAACGTTTGCGATGACCGACGTTTAACGCGCGGGGCGTTCAAATCTCCACTAGACTTCGATCATGATAATATTTCGCATTCGTCGCGTTCGCAAATGTGGCACAAGCGCGTTTTCGATGCGTTTCGGTGGGATTCTGTTGGTGACCTTGGGTTCGCCGTTCGAAATAATAATAATTTTACCGTTGTCTCGCGTGTCACGGAAACACGTTAAACGCAACGAATGTGTTATCGTGCAGAGAACTCCGGACCGGGTGGACATGGCCCAGTTACGTGTTATGTCCATGTTTTACGGCGACGGACGGCCTACGATGGTGATCTATTATTTACGCGCACGTTGTATACGAACAAGCGGAAACCAGTAGACGAAACGCGAACAATCGTGTACCGTTCGCATCGTTCTTAACCGTCGCGAGTCGTACGCGGGTAAATCGTTGCGATCCGTACGGTATACGTGTGCGGAACGCGTTATAAGTCAAATTTCCGATATTTATCTACAGATTTCGGTTGCGTTGATGTAACCAAAAACACACGACGCCTATTCGAATCGTTCAAATATCATATATTTATGTGTAGTCGAGTACAAGATTGTGGTTTGTTACGAGCGTACACGTTTTACTGGAGTATAAATAGTGCCACTTTTAAACGTCTCAAATAACTTTTTTATGTTTTTTTTTTTTTTTATACTAATATTATACCGATGCTTTTATTGTTATCGCAGTATTGTAATTAATAATTTCTACGCCCAGTATAATGAACAAACAAAGTCACTTCAATCGCTGATTTTTGTAACATTTCTTTGTAATGTTACAAAATATTATGTATACATGACCTCATATTGTTATGAACGGTGTTACGATATTCTATTTTATTAGAATATTTTTTTCCAGTGTAAAGTATACGCGCATGTGTAGTACCTTTATAAAATATTACGTTAAATGTAATCTATTTAACGTGATCAATAAAGGTGATTTAACAATATTATGTTCGCAGAGTTGGAAAAAAATCCAAGTAAACGACGGAGCGTTGCCGTTTAATTATACGTTCATAGGTGTACAGTATGTAAATCGTTAAACAATGTAAAGTATCACCAAGTGGTCTGTATCATACGAGACGCTTCGACTAGTATCGAAAGCGATTATACGATAAAACCGTCTATAAAAAAAATAACATTTTATAATAAAATACTAACGTGCATATTGCGTTATACAGATAATAATGTAGAGGTACGTATCATAATTGCCCGAGCGCTGAAAAAATACACATACTGCTCATAGCTGTCGCAAGTAGAAAATAAAAACAATTTCTCAACATCACAATGTTACCGTTAATTATACATTGTTATGTAAACCAAATCGTGTCACGATTATCGAATCTGGAATATACTATGATTTCCGATAAGAAAATATTATAATTGTTATTTTTTATTTTTGTTTTTAAAATTTATTTTTATTCAATCCGTTACAGTGCAGAACAATAAGAATAATCGATGAAAATTAATAGATAAATACAAATAAATTTTAGAGGCCTCCCAGTAGAGGTACTGTTTATTGTAATCAATTATATAGGTATATGCGCACATACGCAGCGAATATTGAGATATGTCGGTAACGCAATAACGATGTGGTTTGCCGGGTTACCGTCTCATCACACGTGTTATGGTATTATGCACATAATATAATAATTATAATAATAATAATAATGATAGTGTATAACGTCGCCGATACATATTATAGTAAACGTGATAATATTTTATTCTAGAACAACGTGTAGCGGTATAACATCAGCAGGTCCGTGGAAACGTGTAACATTGAAAGTAATGACAAACAGTGTTACACGTTATCAAAGATAAATACGATCAATATAACAACGTCTGAATACCGATTGCCCTGAATATCGAAATACGGTACAACATTATTTTAGCATTTTGAAAGTTATAATTCTATCTAATATTGTTGACGACCGCGTTAATCATTACACCGTGTACGGAGTGTCTAATTCACATATATATATATATATATATACATATATGTTTCATTTTTTCAGCACTATGCACATCGCATTCACGGACGATATTATCATATTTTCGGTTATAATTGCAATAATAAATAACAGCTACCGTATGTAGAATAGTATTCGCATTCGTGGTGCAGTGTTTATTATTAAAATAGAGGTATTATTTCGTTGTTGTTACCTATAATACGGTTTCGTTTGAGCCGAATCAATTACTTATGCCGTTCTACAGGTCACGATTTACATTGCGTTCTCGTTACTAAGGTAACTTTGATCGCCACGTAGATGTTTGTTTTTTCTCCTAAGCTTTCCGATCACGGACCGTTGTGAATACGTTTTCTACGAAATCGAAGCGTTGGGAAAAAATCACCCGTTATATATCGAGTTTTTATGTTTTCATCCCAGACGGAATTACATAACATACATATATACGTTCTGTACGAGTGGATAAGGCTTGTCATACATTTTTATTTGTACAAGAGATAATAACGTAGTAGTGATATAGCATTTAATTTATTGCTTTGGACATCAAGGATATACCACTGTGTGTAATAATGTAAATATATAATATGTACGATATCAAACAATTTATAGTCGATTATAATATTCATTTTGAACTGTAAATAATAGTGTTTTACAACCGAAACTGTTAGGTTCGACCTTACCTTGGAATATTTAAATTTCGGTTGACTCGGTCAGCTCATCGCCGTTATGGTCCAACGTCCGAATGGACGTACGAGGTGGACATAAGGTTTGCCTTGTACGTGTACCTACAGGGTTGCTGCGTGTCGAACGAATAAAAATGTCAAATCACGACGATACCGATAATCGGATAATACATAAAATATCCATTCTGGCCTAAAGTAAATTTCAAACCGAGATCGGATCGTCATAAACTTTAGTCACTTATATATATATGCATATGAACACGATAAATAATAAATAGCCCCACCAGTCGGACCCTGCGCTCAAAGGTTGCGATGAAATTCGACAACTTTATTTTTATTTCATTTCTCATTGTTCATATTCAGCTAACTCGGGCGATGGGCTTCTTTCGTGGTTTTCTCCATCACTCTTGCACGCGTGTCCGTAACGGTATACGGTCTCTTGCGACAGCGAAAGTTGCATTTCCGCCTCGAAACTGGTTCGGTCGTATAGGCATAACGCGCGTGTGAGTGTGCGATTATATTATATAGTTTTGCTTTTTACTACCTTTTTACTACCACAACACGCCTATGAATACTACTATTACTCTGATTACCATGTACACTGCTCACTTGTGCACGTAATACGTAATAATACAACCGTCGTACGTACTCTTTCACGACGTCCTCGTCGGTTATGACGTATCGAACGCGTAAAAAACGGTCGTTTGAACCGCACAAAGCATAATATTTTTGTCCGTTACTTAAGCTGCTGAACGATTCGGTAATCGGCGATTGTCTTCGCGGTGCTGCGGCACTACACATATTACATATATACATATAATTTATTATAGTACATAATACATGTATTTCATAATGAATACGGTTGAAGTGAGTGTCGAACGAATAATGCTGAAAAGGGGGAGCAAAAAAAAAAAAAAAAAATGAACGGAAAAAATCACAGTAAACCTATTTATGCCTAGTGTTTATAATTAAATATTATAGATCACACGCGCACGATGATTTTACTAACGATTGTACTGATGTTTACTTAATGACGATACCGTAAACCAGTGATTTTTAACCTTTATAACAATACGGCTGCAACGGGCATACTTACAATAAATAATATTATACGTATCTACGATAAGTCCTATCAGTTTTCATCGAACATCGATAACAATACTGGCAAATATTTATAAAACAATTTGTAGATTTATCACGGCACACCGGTTGAAAACCACTGGCGTAAATGATCTGTACGAAAATCGCGAAGTAAATTGATTCAACCAATAATAACATTATCGAGTGCCATTTCAGAGGTCGCTCGTGAGTCCGTTCGCGTAGTGCATAGTTTACGTTGTCATCTGGAACGCGGCGAAGAAACGTCGAGACAGAACTAGCGTCACGATTGCGGGTTTCGACGTGCGTTTCAGTGTCCACCTGTTCAGACGGTGTCGGCGGTTTTATTAAAAGTTTTCGACGGACGGCTTCGGGTTGAAACTTTCCACTCGCTGAACGAGAATGTATCGCACGTCGAAGTACATAACGCAAGTTTAATTTTTCCGACCCAAGGTCGACCGGTAGCCAGAACGAATTGAACGGTGCTTACGTTTTATGTCGTATACGTATCGCTGGACCCATTGACCGTGACAAATAAAACTTTTTGCTCGTTTAACCCGTTTGTGTTACTACACGAACGGGCTAAAACAAGACAAAAAGTGTTGTTCGTAATTCGACGTACGCCAATCGGTTCTTCGGACTTTTCCATACGCGTACTCGTTATAACACGAGCACCGACGTGTTAATAAAAGTAAATATTGTTTCAACATCGTACCGTTCGAAACCGCCGTCGTGTCGACTGCGTTCCGCGTTGTATTCCGGTGCATTCGAGTGACGACCGCAAGAGGAAGACATTACTATTACATTAGCACCAGCTTACACAACACCTGTACCTGTGGGTTAGGCTTGCATTCGGTTCCAATGACTCCATTGAGTTAAGGCCGAAAACCCGTTCTCTCGACCGTACGGCAACAGCCGTAATACATGCGCGCCCGGCAGTTGAACCGCATTTCAATTGCCCGGTTAACAAATATTGACGAAAACAAAATTAACCGTCCGATAAAACGCGCGTGAATCCGATATCGCTATACGACGAGCACATATAATCCAATCGTTTCCGAGAAACGAAAAACGGATTTCATAGGTAAAACGACCGATGTACCGCCTGTACGTTTTTAATACACGAGTGCCTACTGTAAATAGCTGCTGTTTGAAAAACGTGATATGATAAAGTATCACCGCGAGAATACGGGCGAGTTTTGAGAGCGTGACACTCGAGAACGGAACGAATTGAAAAAAATGACGCGTGCGTGCGTGTGTGTGAGCGTGCGCGCACGAAGTCGGCAAAAAACGACACTCGTGTTGGATTAAAAACGAGACCACTTTAGCGGATTCGCAGTGCCGACGGGATAAGGAGCGGAAGAGGTTTTCGCGCTCGTTTGTCCGTGAAAACTAATCTCGTCCGTGTCGTATGTTTTCCGTCAGATCATCGAATCCGGATCCGTTAAAAAGGAATTCGTCGCGAACGAATAACGAGCAGTAGTAACCTTTGCGCGTGTATTACATCATCGAGTGTTGCCCCGTCGTTTGTCGTCGTCGCGTAAGGCGTATCGTTATTTTCGGCGCTGTTTATCGAATATTCGTGGGACCTTTGGCGGTGGACAACGGAAGCCGCAAGCCGATTGTAAGTTTAAAGTTACGAGTTACTTTTATTATTAGTTAACTTGTAAAAGTTACAAGTTAATTAGAAAGAAAAGTAACTCGACTTTGTTAAAGATAAGTTAATTTTTTTCCCCGTACAATCAATAATGACACTTTTTGCCTAACCAATATAGGTAGGTCATAATTTTTAAAACAAATATACGTTATTTTATTAACTGCTGTGGGTACTTACATGCGTAAATCAATTACGAAACCAAAAAAATGATCGAATTATATTAATCTATTATTTTACTTACAAATCTTCATCTACATTTATACAATTTTTTTTTTTTAATTTTGCTTCGCTAATACTCGTTAAACTGCAATAATAAAATTCAGGTTATACATACGTTGTAATCAAATTCAGGCTGTGAATACGTAATAATATTAGAAGTACTCGTTACTCGTAATACTTTCAACATACAGGAAGCAATACGAAAATAATATTATAAAATCTAACTTTTGACAGCAGACTCGCTTGAATTATTTGCACCGCCACCGCAGTAAATACGTGTAAATATAATTTCTACGAATGAACATGATAAAGTCGTCGATTATAAATTATTGTAATTATAAGCAATAGTATATTATGTAAGTTGTATAAGCCATTAGATACTTGTATTCATGTACATTAATCTGATATTTGTCGAAATCCAAGAATCGTGCTAAACAGTTCGACGGTATTTAATTATTAATTTATAACAACACGTTGTTTAAAACACCTGCATAACAAATGCACGATATTTCCGATCATTATTATTTTTCTCGCTCAAAACGCTGTTTGAAATCCATGGATTTTATGTAAACGGACTCGTGGGGAACAAAAAGTTGCTCGAAGGAAAATCAAAAAAAAATCAACTCGTTACAGAACACGGTTAGAAGCACCTTAAACGTTTTAACTCGTCAATGCCCAGCCTAGATGTGCTCTGTGCAACCGTTTACGGTGCGTCACGCGTGTTTCGCGCGCACCGCGATCACATAGTCGTACTCTCGTTGTGATGATGATCGTTATCACGATCATCATTGGGCTGTGCAACGAGAACGCGGGAGAGCTAACGGTTTGCGAGCGAACGAAAAAACGATTAGAATTACAAAAAAAAAAAAAAAACCAACAATAACGTTTGGGTTTACGTGTCCGCCGGACGGGAGTCGTTGCAGCGAAGTTGTACCCGGGAGATTAAACAAACATTACGCGTCCGTCCGCCGGACGGTTTCTCGTTTTCCGGTATCCAACGCGTTTAACAATGTACACACGAACCCGGTGCGTGGATCCGTGCACGCCCGTCGCATCGTAATCCACCACTGGGATGGTCGTCGAAACCGGTCCGCGGGTGAGGTGTTCAACGTGTCCGCGGTGTGTCCGCGGGCGATCGCGACGCCGCGTAACAGCCGGCCGACGTAACGCTGCCCGAGCGCGTGGCCGACTCTCAAATGTAATACGTGTTCTTATGTAATATTCAACAACTACACCGGTGCAATGCACACGTGAACGTGTAATTATTGTTATCGGTGTATTATGTACCGAGGAAGTAAGATTCCATTTCGTCGTGCGCCGCCGGTGCCGTACGTGGGCGTCGGTTTTTTTTTTTTTTTTTAAAATCTTCCTGCTCGCGCGGCACGTTTCCACGACGACCTTGATCGAACGAGTAGGCCGAGTACCCGAACCTGAAAAACGGTCTCGTCGCACACAAGCCGGTTACGATAACGTTCGCGGTGTGTTGCCGGCCGGTAGAAAGTGAAACGGAGAGAAAACGTGGTGGCGGCGCTCGGTAAAGTTTTCGTTGCGCGCATCGTTTCGATACGATTACGCCAAATACGTGTCGCTCGCGTTGTTTTGGAGTTTCGCGGGTGTGCACGTTTGTCCGAGGGCAGAGCAGGAGAGAGCCGAACGGGGTGCACGGCACGACCTTGATCGACAATCGGCCGGTCGGTCGGATATTGTTGCGGGCGAGATTAAAACGTTGATTACCACAATGTATTGCAGCGTAACGTAAAATAACGTAACACGAAAATAATCACGTGCGATAACGATTCGGACACGAAGGTTTTTTTTTCAGTCATTTTTCTGTATCCGATCCGGATAATGCGCAACAAATAGCATTACAATATTTCTACAACGATTCGCAGTACAATATCTCCGAGTGCCGGCCAACGGCGTGCACGTAAAACACGATTATTCGTACACGCGTCGCTTGGTGACACACAAATGACGCTTTATGTATCTGCGTAGGCGTATCCGCCGAGTGTTTTATCCCGATACGTTTTCTTTCCGTTTCAATTTCGATCCCCCTACCCTCCCCGGACTACCCGCCGGTGCCGTTGATCTCGTTTTTCTCTCGACGCAATTACAAACCATCCGTAACGTTCTATTGCAGTCGTACGAGCCTTTATGTGGTACGAATAAGAACGTTGTTGTTAACGCCGGGCGACGAGTCAACCGTGGCCGAGGGTGACGTCGAACGGCAACGGTGATATCGCGTTTGAAGATAAACACTCCGCAATAGCAGTCTCTCGTCGCGACCTCCGCTTCCGTATCGTGAACTTTTTATCGTTTTTAGTTTCATTTCCCCCACCCCTCTCCCCTCCCCCCCTCGTTCGCGCTGCCTAGAAATCCGGGCCTTCGTTCGGATCAGTTACGACTGTTTTCCATTCGATGTCCCTAACGATTACAGTTCTTTCGTTTCGACATAATTCGTTACGTACGCGCGTACGCGTACACAGTGTGCAGTAATTCGTGTCTTACCGGTGTTCGCCGACGGCATTTCGAATGGTCCGCGGTCCGCGCGAGGACCAAACCGTTGCCGGGTACATAACTATCCGGACGGCGAACGTCGGTGTTTCGTATTACCGCGTCGGAACGCCGCGTAGTTTTCGTTGTTGTTATTTTACCAGTGCCGCAACTACACACTACGGGGCTGGGGTATGCAAATCTGAATTTGGGGCGAAAATATTTTTTCAAAAAATTATTTGCATACTATAAATAAAATACGTTAACCGGTGTTTATATCATTGAAGATAGTCTGGTGGATCTTTAATCTTAAATGACCTGTATTAATGTAGATCTGCATTATTTTCTGCTATTTCTGTTCTAAGAATTAATATTACCATAGGATTATAAATACTCAAGTACCTAATATAATAGTATTTATAATCGATCATATTGCATTTTGTCATTGGCAACTAGTTAATAGTTGGGTATGTTATTTGATTATAAATATTTAATAATATGATAAATCAGTTTTTTACACTTATCAATTTACTTCGGTTAAAAAGTCTATAATCATTATAATGTCTATAATGCATCGTGTGGGGCCTATAACGGTTTGGGGCCCGATGTGCAATGCACACCTTGCACATCCGGTAGTTGCGGCACTGCTTGCGGAACACGGCTAACGGTTGTTTTTCCGTTCTCCGAACGATCGTGTTTCTCGTTTTCGCGCACGCAAATCGTTTCCCCGTTCTTCGTTGGCAAACGGTTTCCGCCGTACGCAGTTATTATCTGTATTGCACGGCAGAAACGCAGCCATGTTATCGGGCGCGTCGGCACCGTCGTGGAAACCGTAAGCGGTCCGCGGTTTTTTTTCCTCCCGGAAAAACCGCGGTCAACGATTAAACGGTATCCGCGGTAACGACCGTTCACGATCCCCTTCGCGGTATTCGCACCTTCAGTGGTATCCGACGGCCAACCGTTGTGCCCGGAGTTCGCGTCGCGTTCGAGTAGTTTAGCTACCGCGGGCTCGTGCGAAATAATTATTTTTGCAGTTCAGTACAATCTTCGGGTGAACAAAAATCGTCTAGATCTGTTGAATTTTTTTTTCATTATTTTCATTGAAACTTCTAGAACTTTTCTAGAACTGGGACCGTGCGCAGCGGCCCTATACCCAACATTGCTCTGATGTACGATAACTGCCATTCAATTCGGTGCCGTTTTCGTTTAAAATTATCGTTTTCCCTTTCGCACTACTTGCGTTCGTTTAGCGTTTCTGCGGAACCCGACGATCGCCGGTGCGATTTCCGATACATCTCTTTTTAACCTCGTGTCCGACCGGAATGACCGCGGCGCTCCTACAGCTCGATCGATCAGTACGTCGCTGCGCATCGATCGCGTTCATGAGATTCGCGCGCGCGAAAACCGTAATCGATCGACACGCACGATTCTAATTGTTTCCACGCCGTGCGCCGGTTTGCGAGGTGAAACATCGTTTTGGATTTCGGTTCATATACGAATTGATCAACAACACGCGTCACGTTATAACGTCGTTTACGTAAACGATCAGTTCTTAAGAAATTCAAATATTTTTCTCCCTTTTTTGGTTTTTTTGGTATTTCCGTCGGCTTGTTCGATATCCAATTGCTATTGTTTTTGTTCTTTTTCTTTATTTTTTTTTTTTTTACTTTTCCCATCACAGACGCGGTGTGTCTAATCGACGAATAATTGGAAACCCCTGGTTCACCCTTTTCGTCTAAATTATGGTCTGGACATGTTCTCACTATATAGGTGGTACACGGTCTCGATCCTATTAGTTTTTTTTTCGCCCGGTACACCCAGTTCAAAAAACGAAGGATAAAATAAAATCTTCAAACGTATAAAAACAAGGTTTATTGACTGGTCTCACATCAAACGGTATCGTGGGGAAAGAAATACAAAAAAAAAAAAAAAAAAAACGGGTTCAGGTTATATATTACACACACACACTTCCTGACCGTATTCCACATTAACGTTGGATAATATTATTCGTATTATTCAGTGATCCGATCTGGGCGCGTTAGAGTTATCTCATTACAATAGTAATAATATTTTTCGTCTGCAATAACACCGTCGTGTTACTTTTAATTCAAACGCACGCAGTTGAGGTACCGGTTATATTTGTTGTCGCGTACGTTATTTTTACTGTCACTTTCTTTTTATTATTATTTTATTTATTAAGATTTATAGTTTTTATTATTTTCAACTAAAATTATTATGTCGTTTCTCGAAAAAAAAAAAAAACCTTTAATTATATGTTAATATTTATTTTTTAAAGGATCGATTTCTTAGAAGTTTTATCAAATATGTGGTTAATAATCGACCGATAAACTATGCACGCGTTCTTTACTGAAAATTGTTTTTAAATATATTTTCTATAGAATAATAATCATACAAATGTAATATTTTATTAGATTTTGTACACGTCATTTATAATTGGTAAAATTAGATTGTATAATGCGAATAACATTTAAACTTGAATTCAAATTAGTATTACATCATGTTATGTTCATGTTATGAAACACTTATGAGAATACTTGTTCAACTTTAAAAATAAATTAATGATATTCAGTCCGTCGGAGGTGAACCAATTCGTTGTTTCCTCTTCAGTTATGCAAAGAAAAGTATTACTTCAACTGTAATAATCGAACATAGATTTATATAATCATAAAAATAAAAGAAAACAAAATTAATGTGATATATAAACGCAAAGCGTCGAGTAAGAATGGGGCGCGTCATCAGCGACTACACAGTATACAGTAAAACTCGCTTAAGACGCTGTTTTCTGCCGGTCCCTTAACATATTTTTTGCTAGTCAAAGCAAAAACTACCTGTTAAGATGCTCGATTTTTCTCAATCTAATCGGATAAGATGCTCTTTTGTTCAGCAGATTACGACAAAGTGCAGTAACTATGTGAAAATAAAAATTGAAATTTTACTCGTTTAAGAGTACTGTACGTATTTAATCGAATTATGAGGTTTAAGACAATCAAGTATCAACTCCTACAATTATTGCTGATTTATAATACCTATCTGCAATTCGAAAAGTATTGTCAGAGTTTTAAGCAAACAAAAATAGATATATTTTTTTTTAATATGTTATAAAACAAAAAAAAAAATAATAATAGAAATACATGCGTATATTGATAAACGTATTTATTTATATTTTAATTAAATTCAATAGAAAAAATATATGCAATCATATATTTATAAATGTTTTACCTGTTAAATTATGTTACCTAAATTATAAAAAAATAAATTCGGTATTTTAATGACTTTATTTATTTTCCTAATACTATAAAAAAAATTGTCAAACATTTGATATTTTCAAATTATTAATAAAGAGGAGGTTATTGACAAACGAAGTAAATTTTTAACTAATTACCATACATAACTATTATATTATTATCTTACTTTTCTTTTATCCATAATTTATATTATATCATATTATTATTATTATATTTAATTATTACATGCTCTTATTTTTGTTATCATAATACTATATATAATTACATACACATATATTATTAATGTATTATTATTTATATATATATATATAAATATTATTTTCTGAGACTTACATCTATAAAAACAAGGAAACATCTTTAGTGATAAACGTTACAATGTAACGTCAAAATATAAAAATTATATTTATAATTTTCAAAACTGCTAAATAAATATTATTATTATTATTTATTTTTATTCCCGCTTAAGACGCTTTCTCGCTCAAGACGCTCTAGTGAGATGGTCCCTTAAAGAGCGTCTTAAGCGAGTTTTACTGTAATTACGGCTATTATTGCTACTCGATTGGAATAGAAATCTAATATTCAATATTTATGTAACTTACTGTACGTTGTGCGGTCGAACGGAAAGCCTGTTCTAACTAGAACACCTAGGGTACTAGGTACCTCGGAATGACACGTAGTGACTATGTACTGATCGAGTTTTGTTTTTTATTTATTCCAGACCAACCGGCGCCACATTAGCAGTAATGTGGAAAAAGGATTTCAAGAAACTAAAACTTTTGCTATGGAAGAATTTGCTGATACAGAGGAGACACCCCATCCAGTCGTTCATCGAACTTCTGCTGCCGGCCATTATGGCGTGCGTGATGGTCATGTTCAGGTCGTGGGTACAACCCGTCGAGTTCACCGAAGTTACCAGATATCAACCATTCCCCATATCGGTGCCGCCGTTGATTCTGGGCTACAGGCACGGGTGAGTTGAATTATAATACTTTAATGGCAGGTTAGTATATAGCAATAGCAAGTATTGCGCAGTGATGAACCTTACACTGCAAGGGTGCCCATCCCATGGTGGTCACGTGTTACGAAATTTAAAATTCTGAGGACTATATCGACATCGCTGTTGTCCCTCTCCTCGTGAAAAAAGTCCATCCCCCAAGTCGAACGTGCACTTTTTTCCCCTCTTGGTGGTCTGTTATCGCAACGCTGTCGGTGTTGAATATCAAACGCGTAAATATACGGGTAGGCACATGAAAAAGAACGTGAACGCACTATTATATTGTATTGTATTATATTTCCGGCGAGGAGCGCGTTCCGTCGAAAATCCGATGATGATGCGCGGGGACCTCACGCGGCGCGAGCAGGGTTTCGCAATAATACAGCAGCGATATATTGCGTGCCTTCCCTCCTCGACTTCCTTCTTCCCCACCACCATCGGACAAATATAACGTACACGACAATGGGTTCGGTAATATGAGGAAATGAAATCCAGTGTGATGACTGTATGGATTAGCGCGTCTCAACGGTGAAAATCAAACTGTGTGCGCGAACACATAAATAATACGGCAATAATAATATAATGGTAATAATAATAATAATAATAATAATAATTATTATTTTTATACTATTATTATTTCGTTGTTGATTTATTCGTCACCGCTGCCGCCACTACTACGGACGACGACGATGACGATGTCTCTAATAAAGAATCCACAATACCCTTGAACGCACAAATATTAATTTTATTATCGTACATACACACAAGATAGCTGCTGCTACTGCAGCAGCAGCAATACCGTAAATAATAGATTTGTTTAATGAAAAAAAAAAAAAAAAATAATGACATTGTAATAATTGTTTTACAGATGGACCATAGCATGGGCTCCACATCATCCGGTATTAGAAAAAGTCTTGAAAAACGCTTTCACCGACATCCCTAATCTGAAACGTAAGTCCGGAATCATATTGTATGAGAATAAAATATATACATAAATATATAATGATGTTGTCCGATGGACAGTTTATTATATTAAACGTGTTTTTGTTTTTTCTTAAACTTATTGCATCCGTTTTCAGTCAAGTCGTTCGACACCATCGAGAGGATGGAAAACTTGTTGAATCAGGATAACGCGATGAAAAAATTCCTGGTCGGTATGCGATTCGACAACATCACCCCGAACACCACCATACCGAAAACCATAGTCGTAAGTGACAAATCCGTACCACGTTATTTTTATATTACGTGTCATAGTGCATCTGTTAATCCGTTTCATTTTGGCTGTACGTAGATCAAACTCAGGTATCCTTGTCATCTGAGGATAACGAAAAAAAGTCTGATGAGCTTCGATACGATCGAGGCGAACTGGCGAACTTACTTAATGTTTCCTCTGTACCAGACATTCGGTCCAAGGCACAAGTCGGAAAACAACGGAGGCGAACCAGGTAAAATGCCGATGATAGTAATAATTGTACGACCGCAGTGGAATGATAACGGTTATATCATAATTGCTTTATATTATTATTGTCGAATCGTTGCTGTGTGCGCATACGGGTTCAAGTGCGTGGTTAATTTTAATGTTTTTCTACGCGCATTTAGGTTATCTGTCGGAATCGTTTTTGTTCTTGCAAAACCAGATCTCCAACTCGCTGATCAACTATTGGGCCCCGGGCGAAGGAGTTCCGGAAATCGAGTTGCAAAGGTTCCCGTACCCGAAGTACATCGAAGACGCTTTGCTGCCGGCGCTCACGTCGTTCGTGTCCACCGTGGTGTTGCTCAGTTACGTCTACACCGCCATCAACACCATTAAAGTGGTGTCGGCCGAAAAAGAGTTGAAAATGAAGGTAATAAAAAGTAATGTTATAAAGAATGTCACCGCCACCGAACCTTCCGAGCACGCGAAAGTTACCGTTTCGACGGTAATCATTTATTATTATCGTTACGACTGCGCGTCCTCATCGCTGATCAAGTCACGGAATTATTATGATAATAACGTCTTCTCTGCGGGGCGGCCTTGTGCTAGTCTCGTCTCGCGAATTTGCATGCGCGAGTGGATATGTGGGTGGACACTAGGCGTATGCGTGTACCATGTATATCGACGTATTTTTTGTCTTACAGGAGGCCATGATGCTCATGGGTTTGGACAATTGGCTGCACGCTAGCGCGTGGTACCTGAAGAGTTTTATCGTGTGGATAATACCCCTGTTGCTGCTGGTGTTTTTCATCTCGTTCCAATGGCCGTCGGGCGCAGTGTTCCAGTACTCCGATCCAATGGTGCTGATGCTCATACTGACCCTTTACGTGATGGCGAGCATATCGTTTTGCTTTTTGATATCAGCCTGCTTCAAAAAAGGTTAGGGTCGCGCCAAGTGATGACGATTGCTACGATATACGTATATATTTCACGATCGTAAAATACGATTACAATAATATTTCGTTAAAACAATACGACTTTGGCGTACGCATTGTGAACAATACATATAAATATATACGTATATAAACGTTGTCGCATAACACGACGATAGTCGTTCGTCGCACCGTAAATAAAATAACAATAATTACCGTTTCATTAACATATCGCCAAGGTGCTGTTGTACGCGTGTGCGAGAGAGAGAGATTGAGCGAGAGAGGGATCGGAGTGGGTTCGGGCGCGAGTGTACGAGTGCGTTTACACTTGTATGCGTACACGCGTAACACTGCTCTTAAATAATTAGACCTTCGAATGATTTACACGTACGCGCTATGTGTGTGTATGTGTGTGTGTGTGTGTGTGTGTGTGTGTATGTGTGTGTGAATGCGGACGCGTGCGTGCGCATCTGTGATGCTGAGGTTGATTAATCGGATTTTTTCGTTTTGTTTATTAATTTACTATTTCGTTTTTTTTTTTTCTTATCTTTCCCCCGTCTAGCCAACACGGCGGCAACCGTCGGCGGTGTATTGTGGTTCGGCACCTACGCGCCGTTCATGATCTTCCAGCCCAAGTACTCGTCCATGACCAACAGAGAGATCCTAGCGTCGACCATATTTCCCAACACGGCGTTGGGATACATATTCCAGAGTCTAATCATGTTCGAAGGCATAGGCGTCGGACTCACGTGGGAAAACATCACGATGACCGTGTCGCCGGACGACAAAATGTGCATCGTGGACATCATGCTGATGTTGGTGTTCGACACGGTGCTGTACCTGACGATCGCCGTGTACATGGAAACGGCTTTCCCGAAAAACAGCGGATTCCATCCGCCGTGGTACTTCCCGATATTGGTGAGACCAGCAAAACAGTTTTTTTTTTTTTTTTTTTTATTCTTTCCATTCAAATTGTTTTCTTCTACACACATTTTTACTGCTCGACGTTTTCGCGACGCGGTGCAAATAATAATACAATGTGATCGTCGTTGCCGTTCTAGCCGTCTTTCTGGTTCGAGAGCAAAGTCGATCCCAATAAGATCACCGAAAAGTCCGGCATACAAATCCAATCGCTCAGCAAGAGCTTCAGACCCGGCAAGTTCGTCGTCAACAAACTGACCGTGGACATGCATCCGAATCAGATCACCGTTTTGCTGGGCCACAACGGCGCCGGAAAGTCCACCACAATGTCCATGTTGACAGGGCTGATAAGTCCCACGTCCGGAACGGCGCTGATAGAGGGCTACGACATAAAAACCCACATGAAAATCATCAGACATTCGTTGGGACTCTGTCCCCAATACAATCTGCTCATACCGGATTTGACGGTTCTCGAGCATTTGTACTTTTTCGGAATGGTTAGTGATCTTGTCCGCTTATCGTGGCCGTAGATTAAATAATAAGTAATTGTACTAGTAGTAAAAGTACCCAGTAGTAGTATCAGTCACTGCACTGCTATCGTTTTTTCGTCCAAGCGATAATTATATAATACCGTTGTTGATGGGTGTGTTACAGCTGAAGGACTTGGACGACAACGAACTGCAAGCCGAAGTGGACAGTTATACGACCAAGTTCGAACTGGAGTCTATGCTCGGTACCAAATCGAAACATTTAAGCGGAGGAATGAAACGAAAACTGTCTGTCGCCATCGCGTTGATCGGCAAATCCAAGGTACGGATACAGCGCTGCGCGGACTAGGTTGTTGGTGTCATAAATATGAATAAATCGTCGCGTTCTGTAATCCTTACAATACACGTTTCGTCCATTTAGGTGGTGCTAATGGACGAACCCACGTCAGGAATGGATCCTGCGGCTAGGCGTACTCTGTGGAACATTTTGCAGTCGGAACGGCAAGGAAGGACAATGGTGATGACCACGCATTTGATGGACGAGGCAGATCTGTTGGGCGACCGCGTCGCCATCATGAAAGCCGGTACTTTGTGTTGTGTCGGAACACCGTTTTCGTTGAAAAAAGAATACGGTAAGAACAGTAAACAAAACAATGTCATACAACCTTACACTTTTAGAAACTACCTGTACGAATGTAGAAATTAAACAGATTTGTTTTTATTTATTCATAAAGATAAATATTTATCTGCAGTTATCCGTAAACGTTTAATCATGATAAAACCAAAAACTTATACTTATGCGTATTGCGTTGAGACTCAGATAATAATGTAATTATAAGATACCATATTATGATTCAGTGTACGGGAAACAATAATAAATTATTTAAAAATGTTCAGAACTGTTGAGTTACTTTACGACCCTGATTTATACCCTAGGGATGTACAAATACATTTAAAATAAGTTTTCAACTGTTTTAGATAAAAATATTTAAACATATATGTATCAAGTGTATAATGTACCTTTTGTATAAATTGATTGAAAAATATGTATTGTTTTTATTCCAGGTGGCGGTTATACTTTAACTCTAGTGAAAGATGTAATCGGATTTAGTCTGACCAAAGTAACAAATTTCGTCCGTAAATATTACCCGAATTCCGTTCCAAGCAACATGACTACAATGGAAGTTACGTATCAACTAGAAGACTCTTCGTCGTTCCCAGATCTGCTCAATGCTTTAGAGCAAAACAAACATTTGTTCGGGGTCAAAGAATACGGCGTGAATTTGACTTCGCTACAAGACGTGTTCATGAGGTAAATCGGAAACAATAAAAATAATAGTAATTCGTTATTGTATACGCGTGGCATCGGTTTTGTATTATATTTAAACACACTGCGTTTCGTTGTCGTATGCAGGGTTGGTCAAGAAGACAACAAAAAACTGACGGACTATCAGTTGAACTCGATGAAACAGAAATCACTGGAATTGAACAATCGTTTCGACAGTTTATTCTACGACGCCGAGAGCGATTCTACCGATTTGAAATACGAAAGTGAGAACCAGTCGCGGTGCAATTTTCAACCGATAACACAATGATTCGTTGTTTTGTAATAATAACCGTCAAACTTTCAGGAGCCCAAGGATGGAAGTTGTTCATCATTCAAGTCGGGGCGATTATGGAGAAGAAATGTTTGCAATCGTACCGTTCTTTGATCATGCACTCCTTGCAGTTAATGTTGACGTTGTTTTTTATATTGCTCGCGTTACTGGTCGTCAACGCTTGGCAGGGGATGAAAGACCTGCCCGCACTGGCAGCCGAACTTGGGGTAAGCGATAACAACACTCGATAATCTGAACGGGATTGGGGAAAGGGATCGTTCAGATTGAGTACGACTTAAAAAAAAATCAATATTCGTGAAATCGAAACTTTCAAATTTATTTTTATCCATACATAATCGAAAAATACAATAATTAATACAGTTAAAATAATCAATATTATTACGCACGTATACATAAAATTAAACATTTAAATTTTCAT
Source organism: Sipha flava (assembly GCF_003268045.1). Lineage (NCBI taxonomy): Eukaryota > Metazoa > Arthropoda > Insecta > Hemiptera > Aphididae > Sipha > Sipha flava. The sequence continues at coordinate 388,862 of NW_020273628.1, read as the reverse complement.
TTAAAATACTGGGTTATGTATTTTTTTTTTTTTTTAACAAATGTACACATTTATAAATCGCGATGTGACGGTTCTCAAGCCCGTTTCGGATTATCACGTACTTCACATTAGTCCGTGTTCGGATTGCCGCGACCCTTCTTGTATTAATAGACATGTTATCACGTAACGTGTTTCAGAACTACTGGGAACCCATCAGCACGGTCATGTTGACCGCGAACAACACGATCATGAACAATATTTACGAGTCGTACAAGAACATCTGCGGGTCCAACCCGGTGCTGGATCTGAACTATCGGAGCCGGTACAATGACTTCGAGGACGTTTTACTGAAAGTGGTGCGTACATTTTTTCGTTTATCGGTTTGGACACGCGCCGTAATCAGCAGTAGATACAGGGCCGTATTTAAGGGGTGGTTCGATGAGACAATAGCCTTTCTGATATATTTAAGGGGTGGCAACATTTTTACGGTGATCCTTAGTAAAGACAAATCGATTTTTTTCACATTCCCAACCGAAAATTATTTATGAATAAAATTATATGAAAAATAAATGTAATATTGTAAAATTATTTATATGATTTAGTTGCGTATAGAATGTACATGTATTTAAGCGTGTTTAAATTTACGTAGTAGATATTCTATTGAGTATAAGTGTTGGTTTAATTTTTATTTGTATGTGGATAGGACATTCAAACAGAAGGGCATCACCAATCAGTTTTGTATAACACAATTTTATATAGTTTTATTTATGTAATTAAACCTTTGTTATTATTTGGGATTTTATTTCAATTACGAATAGTGTGTAATAGAGTACGGAAATTGAGAAAATGAATAACTAGCGTAGTGATCGGCTATTTTTTTTTTATGAACACTTGAAGACACTTGTTTTCGGTTTTCCACTTAAGGGAAGAGGGACGAAAATCCTAAGTACGGTCTTGAATAGGTACACCAGTTGTGTTATTAACCGCGCGTCGTTGCCGTCGCGTTACAGGCATCGGAGAAAATATCGCCGTTCACGCAGAAGTACATAGTGGGAGCGATTTTCGGCGATTTCAAGATCACGGCGTACTTCAACAATCAGCCGTACCACGGGCCGCCGCTGGCGCTCAACATGGTCCACAACGCCATACTGAAAAACTACAAAGGAGACGATTACGGGATTAAGATAATCAATCATCCGCTGCCCTACCAGGGAGTGGACAAGGTGAGAGTCGCAAATCGCGCGTACATAACAGTGCACGTCCTGCAAACCGCGTGTCGTCTTTGTCGGATTCGCGGTTTCAACGAGTTCGTTTTAACTTCCTTCCGATTCCGTTGGTTCGATACCGCTGCAGACGCCTCTGCTGAAACTTTACTCAGCATTTAAATGTTGTTCGTGAGTGCAATCGGTTTGCACGTATACCCACGTGTTTTTGTCGTCCACATTTAAAACGACGACGTTGTTTCACCAATAACATTCGTGTTCATATACCGTCGCGCAAGTTAAGGTTTGTAGACATAGTTTTACGATCGATTGTTTTATGCTCGGAAGCTCGTTACGAATCACTGTTTGAGTGCATCGCAGTTATAGTTTCGCTCGATTATTTTTTTTTTTTTTTTATTAATTTTTCCAAAGTCTGCGGTTCGGTAAGATTTCGCGGCCCGAGGTCGGCGAAAGCCTCGTGATCCCGAACCCGTCACCGTGACGCTGCATAATGCATCCATACCTCACCGCATACGTCCCGCGACCGTTCGCGTATACCCACAATACCCTAACCTACTTTTTAATATCTTTTCAAATTGTTAATGATGTTTTTTTTTTTTTCAGCTGATGAAACTGACCGGAGGCAGTAATCTGGGCTACCAGGTGGCGTTCAACTGCGCCATTTCCCAAGCGTTCGTGTGCGCCGTGTACGTGTTGTTCGCGGTCAACGAACGGCAGAGCGGGGCCAAACACATGCAGCAGATCGCGGGCATCAAACCGCTGGCTTACTGGGGCGCGTCTCTGCTGTGGGACTGGATCAGCTACCTGACCGTGATATTTTCCATACTGCTGTTGCTCTTCTGGCACGGTGACCCGGGATACGCTAACCTGAAACAAATGGGTGAGTAGCGCTCATACGACAAGTCGTACGGGGGACTGCAGCAGCACTGTGCTACGGGTGTTTCAACAATTATATTACAATTTTTTTTTTTTGTGTCTACCGACTGCTTGTCGTTGAGTAGACACCGACCACCGGGGGTTGCGCGCGTGCGATTCGCCAATCGTCAGGGCACGCCGTGTTCGCGTGTCCGACTGTTGGAATCGGCGTGGCCGAGAAAATCCGTTTCCCGTCAGGGTTAGAGGGGGGAAATCGTAAACACACGAGTGCGTTGGCACCTCCGAAATCTGTTTTACGGTCAAAACGGAACAACGTTCCGCGATCCTTTGTCCGCGGGGCTTTACGCTTTACGCGGGTACACGCGATACTACCATTTTATTGACCGCGACGTCGTGTTTGTTTCCACAGGACTGATGCTGAGCCTGCTGGTGACTTTCTCGTGGGCGACGTTGCCGCTGATGAGTTTGTTTTCGTTCATGTTCCGCAACCCTTCGACGAGCTTCACCAGAATATCCATGTTCAGCGTGATGACCGGTAAGAATGCGCGCGTGTACGGAATAAAATATGAAATCATACCGTCCGTTTCTACGCGCGAAGCGATCATGACACATCTCACGATAACCGTCGTCCCGCAGGTGCCATGTGCTTCATGTTGGTGCTCATTTTGGACATGCAACCGCTGTGCCTGAAGGATCAGTCGAAATTCATCGACAACGTGATGATATTTTTCCCGCACTACGCGCTCGGCAGCGGCATGAAGAACATATACTCGTCGTACGAGTACAACGAGATCTGCGATTTCCAAAAGAACGGTAAGTCGTCACGTCGGTTGCGCGCCGTACGGCACACGTGGAAGGTCGCAAGCGACCGAGAAATGAAACGTTTTGAGAACACGAACGCTTTCGGCCCGCGCGAACCGACTGTTATCCGATTAATTGTTACGCGGCCGTATCTCACACACGCCCGCGTGTTTACAGCCAGCTGCTTCGGATGGGACGGTGACAACTTGTCGTGGGTGAGCCCCGGCATCGGCCGCCACATGGCGCATCTTTTCTGGCTGGGATTCGTGTGCGTGTCGCTGCTGCTGTCCTGCGAGTACCTGATGTACTACGGCAACAAGATACAGTGCACGATCCTGAAGCTGTACAGTCACATGTGCAAGCGGCCGATCAAGGAGGACAAGTACGACCTGAACTGTTACGAGTCGGACGTGGCCCACGAGAAGCAGACGGTCAACAGTGTGGACCCGCACAACTATTGTCTGTACCTCAAGTGAGTTTAACCGGACGACGACTGGTCGGTGCGATTTCACGTACACCGACCCGTCGCTGCCGTTTCGCTAGTCGGGTCGGCAAACGGACTAACCGTAATCGTGATCGCCGCCTCCTAAATCATATCGACAGGGCCGGCTCAAGGTATAGGCGGGCTAGGCACCTGCCTAGAATGGCACTTTAGTAGGGGTGGCATTTTCGAAATTCATTCTTACAAAACCACAAAACCAACGTTCGATCTCGTTGGAGTTCTTGCCAAATCTCGTCCGCGGCTGCAGTGACCGTTGTTCACGTACGCGTACTCTGATCTAGATGTAGTAAATTTTAACGGAGGGAGGACCCGATCGATACTACTAGTTCGCCGTTCGTTGTCCTGTTACAACGTAAACGTTATCCGAAAACAATCGCGTTTCATCTAAAAACTGTTGTAACAGTTCGATGATAACATAATATATTTCAACGTTTCTCATGATTGGAGTAAAATATAAGGGGTGATTTGGGAAAAAAATAAATCTCCTGAAAGTGTATACTATCACGGTGAATTTTACCACAGCTCGGATCAATAATGACATGTATTCGCATTATTTTCACCGGGAACACGGTTGCCGTTTCGATGTAATCGTAGCGGATGACAGTGCGAAATATAATGTGATGATCTTAGTAGAACTGTTAACGAGGGCATTAGATTAGGGTACCATTTGATCGTAAGCACTACGTGATCGATATGATAAACTGTTGGTTTTGTGCGTAGCAACGTGTGGAAGAAGTACGGGAACAAGGATGTCGTGAAAGGTTTAAATCTCGCCCTGAAACCCAACGAGTGCTTCGGGCTGCTGGGCTCGAACGGGGCCGGCAAGACCACTACGTTCAGAATGCTGACGGGAGACATAAAGAATAGCATCGGCGACATTTACGTGTGCGGCGTGAACGTGAACAACAACCGAGAAAAGGTAAGCGCTACACTTATTACGTTTTTGGTTCGCGTATGAACCGTTGGCATCGTGATCGACGCGCAAACGTGCACGTTTCGTTCGTCCGATCGCGTGCCGCGAATATTTGTATGACCGATTAAAATGTCGCGACGAAATCTTCGTCCGACTGTCGCGCGTGACAACAATAATAACGCATTTGCTACGTGCGCAGATCCACGAGGTCGGAGGTTACTGTCCGCAGTTCAACGGTCTCATCGAAGAGCTCACCGGCTACGAGACGCTCCATTTCTTCTGCAGACTGCGAGGCATGTCGTACAAAGAAGCGTCCACGGTGCCGTTCCACTTGGCCGCGCGGTTGGCGTTCGTCCCTCATTTGAACGTCCAAGCGAAAAACTACAGGTACGTACGTCGTTCGTGTGTTGACCCAAAAATCGTCGCTAATGGCCGCCCGGACACGGTGAACGGCTGTTGATTGTCAGTTCGTCTCGTCTCTTTTGTTATTATAATCTCGCTCGCGCGCACGCGTGTTTCAGTGGCGGCAACAAGAGAAAGCTTAGCACTGCCATAGCTATGATCGGTGACCCAAGCATATTGTTCTTGGACGAGCCCACTTCCGGCCTCGATCCCGCCGCCCGGAAACACCTTTGGGACACGGTGAGCGAGGAGAGGGATCGCGGCAAATGCGTATTCATAACGTCACACAGGTACTTGTTTTTTTTTTTTTTTTTTTTTTTTTTACATTTAACAATACGCCGTGACCTATCGGCGCTTTCGCGAGACGTTCGCTCGTTGTCGAAACGCGTACGCGTAGGTTTCATACTGGTTCTGCTGAATTCGTGTCGAACGTAACGTTTTACGAATATGTTCGGTGGAGTAACATTTTATGTGAATCTCTGAACTGTGCCGAATACGCATTATATCGTTTGTCTGCTTTGTATCGAATTCTATTGTTGAAACGTATAACTTTATTGAAACAGTTCGTCGGCGACGAATCCGATATCCGCCTGTGATGCGAGTGCGATACGCGATACGCGATCCTTGTTCCGACAATGACATCACATGTTTATTTCGTTTTTACTTTCCACAGCCTCGAAGAATGCGAAGCTCTGTGCACCCGTCTGGCCATCATGGTGGACGGCCGCCTGTGCTGCATCGGATCCGTGCAGCACCTGAAAAACAAATTTTCCGTCGGCTATCAGTTGCACATCAAATACCATCCGGACAACAATCGAGTAGCCAAAGATTTTGTGATAAAAACGTTTGAGGGTAAGTGAAGGGGCTGTGGCCATATTCGTGTAATAATATTCACCTGGTATCGCGGGCCTCGTTTCATTCTCGACGAACCCTTCGCGCACCCCGTGAGAGTGTTCGGATTTTCTAACCGTAAATGTTTTCCTGCTAAAGGTGCGAGTTTGCGAGAAGAGTTCGAGATCACAGCGCTGTTCCATATTCCCAAGAAGTATCCGTGTTCTTACGCTTTCGCTCAGATGGAACAAGCCAAAAAGGAACTGCTGATCGACGATTATTCAATATCGCAAACTAGTTTGGAACAGGTAACTTTTGTGGGACAAAAAAAAAACCCGCAGCACGCGAAATATTTCATTTAATACGTGTCATTTACCTGTTTCGTACCGTGTTAATGATTACTTAATAACCCGATGTGCAACCGATTTTTCAGGTGTTCTTAAGTTTTACCCGGAATCGTCAACAACAGATTGCATAACAAGTCGCGAGAAGCTGAACATCACAACGTTTGCTTTCGGTTTCAATTTCCCCGTTTATAAGTATAAGTATAAGTGCCATGTCAAATAAAAAAACTATGTATGTCTTCCTCCTCCTGGAACGTTAACGCAACATTCCGGTTGTTGTTTTTTTTTTTTTTTCGTATGAAGGCTGACTAATGTATATTATTATTGAAAGATATAAAATAAAAATAATTCGTTTTGTAATATAAAAATATTTATGTGATAATTTATAAATACATTGTGTAAGTAATTCACTTGTACTTTTAAAAACCGAATTAAGATTGAATAAGTTAACAACAATTTTATTATATTCGTAACTTCGATCCTCTTGTAATATGATTTTATTTTTCTCAAGCGTACCTATATATCTATATATATATGCATAATACTATTATTTAAACGCTCAATGTACAGACTAATCATTTTGAAAATTCTATATATTTTATATATTATGATATTATTATATATATATATATATATATAATGTGGTACCTACCTGGTTCATAAACAATGTACCTACCTATTGATTTATTATTTTTTTTTTTCCACTTTAGTTACTAAATATATTATAATTATCTGTAATTACCATTTAGAGTAGAACCTATTTAATTTATTAAGTATATTCTGTTCAATAGGTTTAAGTAAAATATACCAAAATGTACAGTGACGTTTTCATTGTCGATTGATGTCCTCGCTAGTCCTCAGACCATCCTTCGGAAACGTTATTACACACAATATTATGCGTTGTTATTTCCCTCGATTTGTGTATGCAAATGTGTGACACGAGTGCAAACACATGTAAAATACACCGTTTTTACGAAAAATCTCAATGCCGCGCAATGGCCCAAAAGTATGCCACTGCAACAGCTCTGTCGGTTTTACTCGACCTCGAAGTTCGGAGCTTTCGTTTTTTTCGAGTACCAGAATTGGTCATTGGCTGTGGACCCGTTTGAATATAATACGCGCGCGTGGAAACGTTCGGTTAGTTAGCCGACGTTCGACAACGATTTCGAATTATCATTCAACGTTGAACAATTGACCGTTAAAACCGAACGCTAACTCCGAGCGACCGTCTATATAGAATGTCACGAAACAGTGAGATCGAAATGCGCAAGATTTGCTGCACTGCTGTCGCGTGTAACTCAATTCACCGCTGATCGGTTTACCCAGGGATCCTCAAACTTTTATAAACACTGTACCCCTTTTTATCAATAAACCTATTTTTGGGTACCCTTTCTTAGTTAGAAAAACTAAAATAAATATAAAAAAAATGTAAAAACTCATTTACTTTAATTATATTTTTATTTAATTGAAAACTAATACACAAAAAATGTTAAATACAAAAAAATCTTACTTTCAAAAAGAAAAATTAATGAGAAGGGTTAGCTTGTTTTTGTTGGCACAGTTGATCAATATTGATTTAGTTATATATAATCTTAAATCATCTTAAACATTTAACTTGTTTCTATATTTACTTTTAAACTTGAATAACCTTTTCCACATAAATAATTTAAATTTAAAGGTTTGTCGACCGCATTCGTATCCTTTAAAAAATCTCGAGTACCCCCAAAAGGTACGCGTACCATAGTTTGAAAACCACTGGGTTAACCTGTTGCACATTCGCGATAGTGTGTATTGTTATGCGCCTCTTGGCACGGTGGTCCTCTCGTGTACTCATCGGGAAATACGCGAGTACCGCAGAGACGACAGGGAGAGAGAGATTAGTTAAGAACTGCAATCCGTGCGTTTCCCGAGTCCCGAATCCGTGGACCGCGTTAACCGCGAAATCGAACGCGTGGAAAGGATAGTATTCCGCCGAGTTATGAGTAAAAATCTGATGTCAATGCGGAAAAAAAAATATTATAAAGTCTTTTGCGACCTCGCAACGTATTCAATGGGACGCCGGGAGGAAAGCTAACACTGGTCGAAAGGATACGTTATATTTTAGACAAAACCGTAGGCTACGATCGGAGTTGCGACGGGGACGGCCGACGTAAACGTTATTGCGATGCGTATTTTCGGCGGTGAATGGCAATATAAAGTGGACAACGTAGCGTCACTTCGGTTGTTACCAATGTACTGAATATCATCGACCACGTTGTTTTATTTATTCGGGAAGACGATGGACCGATCGGTTTACACCGTTCAACAGTCAAACATACATTCGTATTAATACAATTTCAGTTTTAATTTTTTTAGAGTTTTATAATCGTAGAACGGAGTTCATTACTTATCACAAGAAACTTACGGTTTAACAAAACGTAATAAAATACGTAACACCATCGACTAGATTTTAGGCGGGTACAAAATATTTAAAGTTCTATATTTCGCTCGCGATGCAGCCATTTGGTTATTATTATTATTTTTTTTTCAACGATTCAAGGGTCGTTTCGATTTCCATTGACGTGAACCGTCGGTCCCGTTGACCGATTTGGTTTCCGTTGTGTGTAATGGCGGCGGCGGCGACGACGACGGACGATAAACGCGGGAGCCCGCGATACCGCTGACGGTCAGTCGCGCGCGATGGTGCGTTCACCAGACGAAGCACTTCTTGGACGGGTTCATGGGACTGTCGACAGGGCACCGCCAGACGTCCGCGAACTCCCGGCTGTTGCGCAGCGAGCCCACCACTCGCACGTTGTTCGGGCTGTGGTCGTCTTCCGTCACCGCGCTGGATCCGTCGTCGGGCTTGTGGCACCAGACCTGCGGGCGAAACGGCCCTGTGAACGTGCGGACGGAAATCGGACCGGACCGCGTAGGAGGGAGTCGTAACCAAAGCAAACGATCGCTTATATTATATATTTTACGATGAAAACTGACTCGAACGGGAGGTAAACGCGTCCCGGAAAAAATTATTGAACTAATCGAACTACTGACTGTTGATCGATTATCGAAAGAATTTAATCGATCTTTTGGACTGATTTAAATTGGAATGAAAATATCGATTCGTTTCATATGTGCGTTTTTTTTTAATCAACAGATTACACTATTTGCAGATTTGCCTATGGAAAGCAGATGAAAACATAAAACGTGTAGTGACTTTTAATGATAGGTGATTCTTGAAAATGAAACGATTTAAATCGGAATGAAAATTTCGTGATCAAAACAAACGGTAGAGTAAACACGGCAAAAAGGTCGATAATTGATTCGCATAAAATATCGTATCAATGATTCGGTTAACATGAAAAATCGGATTAACGATTCGAATCGATTTATTAAAAAAAAATCGAATCATGGAGGAGATCGATTCAAAAAAATCGATTCGTCGCAGCATAAAATATCAATTCAAATCGCCCATCAGTAGTCTACTGACTATTAACTACCCGGTAACCGATCTATAACAGCACATTTCCCTTGGATAGCTACACGTCAAGCCATTGCGTCCGGACAATTTTCTGACACCACCCTGTTGGCTCGACCAGTACTTACGTTCGCGTAAGCTAAAAAAAACAACTTGTCGCTGGTGTAGTCTTTCAGTCCGGGAAGCTGGACGTCGTTTTCGCTTTGAAATATCTTGTACGCCAGCCACGATTGTCTCAAGCCGATGTTGTCGGCCATATTTTCGGCTAGGGTTCGTGTGCCGTTCAGCTGCAAAACATCAACAAAATGCATTTAATAGAAATATAATCGTATAGAGAATATCAGGTTTTTATTTTAATTTAGAAACTATTGTTGCGGTATCTCGTCGCGGACGAGAGTATATACCGACAGACGGTGAACGTACATAAACGTTTTTGTTCAACATGAACTGATCGTATTCTCTGATGAAACACTGCGCTCGTTTCACGTATTCTCGGATTATTCCCTGCGACCACCACATAGTCTTCTTACCGTTGACATCGAAATTCTTTCCTGCAATCGGACATTCAAAAATCGTAAACGTTATCGTGGCACGGGCAAACAACGCGCGTTCTCGTTAAAATACTGGCTCGGTACCTTCGATGTCGAATCCATGGGTCATTTCGTGTCCAAGAATTGACCCGATAGCACCGTAGTTCACAATACTAGAGAACATTTTTCAAAAAAACGTAAGCGTTATAATTGTTGTGCTCAAATATCGTGTTGTCTAATGCACTACGTCGACTTGGATAAATTTCAAACAAGATAATGTACTTAGTAAAACTATAAAACGTGCAACTTACTCGACTCCTTTGTAGAAAAACGGCATTTGTAAAATTCCAGCCGGGATCGCTACGGGAATATTGAAAAAAAAAAAAAAAAACGATAAACAATTGTACTCGAGTTCACCAAACAGTCGGTTTCAACACTCACTAATGGAATTATGTAGTCTACTGTAAAACGCGTTGACTTCCAGTGGATCCGTCAGGATTCTGCAGAAGAGGACGATAAATTCGGTTGAGCAACCAAAAACGAAGTATTGAATATATCTCATACTTACGACAGCGAGTGGTTAGTGACAATCGGTTTGCCCCATTCTTGTAACACGCTGGCCACCTCGAACGTTTTGACGTCCAACATGCTCTGAAGGTACTCGTCTTCTCTAATCTCTATCTAATTAGAAAAAAACCATACCGTTCACAATTCGATGGTTATGACGTAACAGAATACAATATATAGCTGTTAAACGTTAATCTTATAGAACGATGTAGACGCGTGTTCCAAAACGAACTTACTACTGTGTAGTAAGTTTTATGCTTTGCCTTTATCACCTTGGATGGTATCGCGTGAATCAGTCAAAGGCGTCTCGGGGTTTTTACTAAAAAAACATACATACGTGTTCATAAAGTTTTTCCAGCTCTTCCGGAGTTTCGAAAATTTCTGGGTATCCGATTTCCGCTTTGATGGCGTCAACTTTTTTGGAAGTCACTTGTTGCGTGACGCGGTCCGTCCATTTGGATTCTTCGATCATACCCTTAAACGCCCGTTGTAGTTGGCTGAGCATTTTACGCACCTGTTGCGAACAAACACCGTCAAGATTTGGTTTCTCATGTCAATCACGTTAACCGTACCGAGAACGGCCGTGCCTTACCTTCACGGAAGTCACACTCAAATCGTCACGGACGTAGAACTCGTAAGCTATGGGCAAGTTCATGAACGTCTTGGTCACGTCCATGCACACTTCTTTTCTACGGACAATACGATCGTTATTAAAAGTTGTTTTTTTTTTCAAAATTTACGTTCTCTTATAGTTAGGGGTACCTGGAAGGTTTTTTCAAATTTGGAAAAATTGATTCGAAGAACGACGATTTAAATCTTGCCATCGTGGTAGTTGTGTGCGGGATTAAAATTTCCACAACTTTCCACCAGATAAATTGTTCTGAACGTGATTACGGTGTCGTCAAAAATCATCATAGGAAAAAATAACAAAACCATAATTTTTAATATAGGCATAAATACAAAATAACAAAATAACAAAGCGTCATGTGTAACAAATGGTATGGAAAATTAAACACTCTACCAACACATTTTTTATTTCAGAAAAACGAGGATTTTTCTATGAGTATAATATTTTTTTTTTGTTGTTTTTAATTAGTTTTATTATGCAATCTGTAAATATATTATTTTTACAATAACTATAAGCGCTGTACAGGTAGAAATAGAATAAAAATAAATAAAATAAAAAGGGACTGATGACTTAAGAACTAAGAATACTTATTAACTAAGAATCCATCCAGCGATGGAACTTCTTGACATTGTGAATGGGTTTTATTCAATCAGTAGACCCCGACACCATTTTCGTCTTAAACGTCTTCTGGGGTCACCTAGGTTAGTGAGGTCAGATAAGTTTGATATTAGAAGATTGTGGTGATTGGAGAGATTTGAGTTATAATATGTAACAGAAATCGTTGAATAAATAATAACCGGTGGTAGTCTTAGCAGTAGTTCTCTTTTATTCGATTTAAAACAATAACACTCGCTCAGTATAAGTCTTACTGCGATCCGATGTCTATTCCTCCTAAGAATTTTGTTACAATAACGCTATGCTAAATTGTAAAGCGTGGTCTTACGAAATTCTTCTAGCGGAACGTTTATCATTTGCGCTTGTAGTTCGATAAAATATTTCGGATTCCGTACGAACACTACGTCGTTCATCGTCAACGTGATGTTTGTTCCCTCGGTGAGTCCGTCGATGAACGACTGCCAATCAAACTGTTTTGGACACACACATAAATAATTAAGTTTATCTAAAATGCTCAGAAAATGTCATGTACGTATAGGTGCAAGTATGTGTGATTCTTTGCGTTCCACTCGTCATCATGAGGAAAACTAATCACTAATTCGATTTTTTGAAGTAAAAAACGATAAGAGTAATTGAGTTTGAAAAACTATGTATAAACCGTGGTGTTAATTTAGGACGGTTTTCAAGTATTTTAAGTACTCAAAAAACTAAATTATTTATCATACTTATCTATGAAGTAGTATATAACAAGTGTAACTAGCCTAGGTTCGAGATTATATTTAAACCTGGTGTCATAAAGATCATCAAGTTTTAAAATAATTCAGATGAATTATAAGCTTTCGTTAGAATGTCGAACTAGAATTGAAAATTTTATTGAAACGATCGTGGTGATTGACGTGCAATAAATCTCCTTCTAAATTTCTAAGCCGGACAGAAAAAACAGGTGATATTTTTTAACTATAACCTTGTGCCTACGAAGCATCGAAACAAACAATCAGTTCGGACCGAGACGAGAGATTACTTTTCGCACTAAAAACTAAATCCATTTCCTAGGTTCTCTTCGACACGAATATCGATAATTTTAAAACCGGACTCGTTCGTACATTACACATTATCCGCGTCCAGTTCACGGCCTATAGAGGTTATTCTAATTTTCGAGTAAGGTAACATATTTATATTGTTCACCCGGTATTATGAGTGTTACCGGGGAAGACGGTAACGGGCAAAACAAAAAGCAAACATATGGCCATAGAACTAATTAGCTTCGTTCAAAGCGTCTTCGAATATCGACCGCGGTATCCGAGAATTACGAACAGTATTGTCGGGTCGGAAAGGATAAAAACAATTTCCGCGGCGGCGGCGGCGGGTGGAGTAGTAACTATTGTTGTTACGAACTGACGACGGTGACAACCGTTGACTGTTACGCGCGTGAACAACAGTAACGCCTTCACTCCTCCGGTGCCTTGTCAGCACACAACTTTGTCACCAACAAAAGTGTGGAACTGATCACGATTAGTGGAACACGGTGCGCTATCGGTGCGTGTGTTCTGAAATAATAATCATAATCGAATCGGAATCAGTACTGTACCATATCGTCTTCTGAAATATCTGACAAATTGGAAGACATGAAATCCTTAAGGCTCTGAAATGTGAATTCTTTGGCCGGCTGCTCTGCGTCTGTTTCCCGCTGTAAACATTATAGATACATATGCTTACGTGCATTTCAAATAAAAACAATCGTAAGAATAATACACGCGCGCGATCAATCGCGGACGTCGTTCGAACGACCGGCGTCGGTGCGTGTGTGCGGACAACTTCTACACGCGCGCCCAGTGCCGTCGCGAGCTTTTGCTAGGCCTCGGGCAAAATCGGTACGATTTTCTTACTCACTAAATATATTTAACTGTTCTAACTTGACAAGTTGCGGGCCCTCGAATCTATTTCAAGTGCGAAGCCTTAGGCCTAAGTTGCCTAAGTCGTGCGCCCGCTAACGACGGCGCGTACCCCGGCCGTATACGCTTGTCGGTAAAAAAAGGATAAGAAAAGATTACCTTCAAATTCGATTCGAGTATCAGGATTTTGAGCGCCAACTTGGACAGCGCGGTGGCGTTGTTGGTGTCGTCCGCGGCCAGCTCCCTGATGACCGACACCATGTACCGCACCTTGAGCAGCAGTATGACCCTGGCCGTCTGGTCGGGAGCTTTGGAGGCCCGCGGCCGCCGGCGGTGGTAGCCCAGCGATTCCGGCAGTGGCGACGTGATGCCGGACGCGGGTCCCAGCTGCGACAGACACGACGAGAATGAGAAACGCTGAAATGTCCGAAAGTTTTGGCCGACGCGCGAGGCCCGGGTTCGCGCACAGCAGGGGTTCGACTCTGAAACTCGGACGGGAAAGACGCGCGTTCGACAACGCTCGGTTTTCGGGTTGAAATGCGTTTCGGCGGGGTGCGCTGCAGATTTTCGCGGTTTCTCGTAACGCATCGGTTCCGCGCAGTACCTACACGTCTTTCAACCGTCGCACAGGGGTGAAAGCGAATCGCTATTTTATTTCCGTTTGTTCGGAACGATACGCGGTTGGTTTTCAGATTCGTATCGTAACGTATCTCGTCTTGACGTCTTGTCGAGAACCCAACCGTTGTAGAACGAGTTTCGAAATCTTACGGTTTACGAGATGTGTTCGCGAACGTGCGCACCTCGGGTCGTACATTTTTAGGCGGGGAGATACGAACGCAGTACGGTCGGAGTTCGACGTCGATTCCGTCAGCCGTTTTCTAAACGCGCTCGGGAAATCAGCGCACGGTTCGTCCCGCATCCGTTTACGACGTGTTTCACGTCGATGGAACCGTAAAAACAGTGGTTTGGACTTGATACCGCGGGCGAGGATAACTCCCTCGGAGGCATTCGGACAACTAGTTCTCGGCTTCGAACACCGATATCCGTTTCGGACGATTTCCGCGGCGCGTTCGGAGCGTTTGTTTTCCCGTGAAAACCCGGGCCTCGGGAGCGGTATACGTGTAAAGGGTGACTTCGGGGATGTGACATTACGAAAAGTGACGCTCGGTCAGCGACCGGATCCGGTTCCAAAGACAGTTGGATCAGGATGTCCGCGCTCAGGTACCGTTGGGCCAGCGCCAGGGTCCGGGCCACGTTGAACACGCTGCCGTTCGTGTACGAGGCGGTCGTGAAGTCCGGAAACGTCCGCGGAAGTCCCAGTCTGTCCAGCACCTTGTACACCGGTTCGTATCCGGCCTCGTCCAACACGTCTGCGAGCGGCAACACACGCGATCGTTTGAACAACGTATTTACGTACGTACGGGGTGGTCCAGTAAGTCTTTGCTATCGGACTCGGCTCGCAACTTTAATCATCAGTTGTTGTTGTTTTTAAGAATAAGCGATGGTTACGATTGATTTTTTTTTTTTTTTTACTCGCAATAAGTTATAAAAATTAGTTTTGACCAATAAACGATGTTTTATGGTTTTATTTATGGCTTGGAAATAAAAAATAAAATAAAAACAGTGAGCAAAGACTTTTGGGCCACTCTGCCGTATACGGTTGTCGGTCAATCGGCCGAGACTTTGTCGCGCTCAAGTTTAGCGCGTTCAACACCCGGGACGTAAATTACGCTCGTCGTTTCGTCGTAGCTCACGCAACGGTTTACCCCGGACCGATCACAAGATTGTCGGTCGGTTGTTGTTTTACTGAACAATTCCGATACAACGCGAGTTAAATTTATTGAAATAATGACGTGTACACTTTTGACGTACGTTTCGGAATGTTTTCGTAGACGGTAGTTTCTGAGAAAAAAACAGTATAAAATCGAAAATCTTGAATAGTATTTATTCCGAAAAAATCTCCAAAGAGAGCTGCGAGTAATAACGAAAAGTATTTTTTATTCTTCTTTTTTTTTATTATTCAAACAGAAGAATAGAAAACGAGTTTCGATGAGAGTATTAAATTTAATCGCTGTAATAAACCAAAAAGCGACCGACGCCGAATCGGCGGCGGTACTCTTTGTACTTCTGCGCAGTAGTATTACTATTACTATACACCGTAGTTGTATATCAAATAAATCGCTACCCTCCGAACGATGTATACTACACGAAATCTCCGTTCACGTTGCGTACCCATACGGATTTCACGCGAAAGAGGGATGCGTTACTACCCCATTTGGCACCTGTCACGCTGCATTTCTTTTACCTGTATTTAGACACGTCCTATACAGTCGTCTCGCTTGTTTCACCGACCTAAGATCGTTTTTACGATCCAAGTCTCCTAAGATCTCTGGAAAAAAAAAATATATATTTCTATATAAATAATTATCAGATAATAATAAACGTAAAACAATTACAATAAGAGTATTAATTAAAAATGAATTCAATTTAAAACGGGTACTGCGAAGGACGGCGTTCCTGAAAACGTATGGTTACTAATTTACGAGAAGTAAGAAAAAACTTTATCGGGGTAAAGGTACCTACGTGCAGTACGAGGTGGACCAACGGTAACTGCTGTACGACATGGAACAACGGATCTAAGCGAAAGAAGTTTAAATCGAAGTAGAACGTTATAATAAATATGCAATTTTTTTTTTTCTGAAACGTGACACAAATATGCCGCAATGAATTTCGGCGAGACATCGTTTTTCCGCGGACTCATGCGGTAAAATCGGTTTTATAGTCGCGTTTACGATGTATTTTCGAGCGACTGGAAAAATCGATCGATACGAAACCCATTATATTTCTTGTGCGTTTTCCGAACGCGATTATCACTGCAAAGGCGTGCGACGAAAACGAACTGAACCCGCCGTCCGCAACGTTTGTGCACGACCCAAGGTCGGTGTCACGCTCGCGATCCACGGTGCCGATTCGGAACCCTAATGGGTACCTCGGACCCAATAATTATTACCCCCCCCCCCATTCGGGTGGTCGCACAAATTGTCCCCTACGAGTACGGTTTTTTATTGTTGTTATTATCGCGTTATCATAACACGCACGCATTGTACCGTTGCTGTCGAACCGTTACGCAATGTCACTTATAATAATAACACACTCACTCGTTATTCCCATAGAAATATACCGTGTCCTTTCGATAAACCAAGAATTGGCCTGGCCAGGTTCCGAGACGTAATGATTCTGCCAGTTGCCGCACGCGAACTCGAAAAAATTATCGCACGGGTCGACGGCCGTGTTCATCGATTGCATTATGGTTGTGGCTGCGTGCAGAGGGCGAGAACAAGAAGTTGACAAGAAGTTAAGGAATATCGAACGGCGAAAAAAAAAGTAATGGAAAAATAAGTTGGCACACCGGTTGCTTACCAGATATCAGACATTCGTCGCTCAGGCACGTCGTCTGACTCGCGACACCTGGAACACACGACCGGTGTTATTATTGCCGTACGCTGGATCCCACCGGTCCGTGTTCAAAGCGAAAACGAGACCGCGGCGAGCCTTCAACTCAGTAAGTACGTACCTTTTCGAAACCGTTTCACCAAGAGTACGAAACACACCGAACTGAGGACAGCTATGCCGACGATCAGCCATCTTTCCAAAACGCTTCTGCCGTGTAACAGTTCTTGAAATTTTCTGTTGAACATTTGAATACAATATTATAATATACAGTTAAACAAGCGCACCCCGGGACGTTATTATTAGGACGTTAATATTGCGCTGAAACATACGCGGTCCAACTACAAACACCCGGTTATATGTTAAACTCTATTGACTGTCGGATCACCGTATTATGACCATTCGTCAATGGCATTTTATAATGGACGTATAATTCCGAAGATTAAACAAACCCAAAATATTATGATATTGTTATGTAATTCCATTGGTATTTGCTGCCAATACGTGAACAGCAAGTGCAAAAGATAATGCCCACCATTGAATTATAATTGTCGATAAAAGTTTCCATTGTTGTTTTATCCACGCAGTAACTGCCTGTAAGGGACGTCGTGGTCGAGTAGGGTACTCGAGGGCTGGGTCTAAACGTATGGTCACTGGTTCGAGTCCGGTCGTCGGCAGTCTCTCTGCAATCTATATTGACCTTTCCTAAAGAATAAACCATCACCGCCCCCCTTCTAACTGGTAATTGAGTCTTATAAATATAATTTTTGAAAAAGAATAAACCTATCTGTCGACACTTATACTAACATGAAGGGAAAACATTTTAAAAAACCTGTCTAAATTGTATTTAATTTCATTCTGACGTCTAATGAACAACTAACGTGTAGCATTCGGCAACATCGTATACTTATTATTATAAGGTCGATTGAATTAATTGAAAGTTATTCATTGCGTTTTTAATTGTATCCTACTACTAGCGATTGGTTTGGGTAGCGATCGAAAAGCAATTAATTTTGAAGAAGATTTTTATTCGATTTATGTAACCCATAACAAGTTTGACCGTTATTTTTAATAGTTTTTTCTTCTCGTTTTCGTTTACTTTGTACGTTACTGATAAAACGGGTTATCCATCGGTACACAAATCGAATGAGTTATTAAATACTGCTGCAGAGTTGTAGAAAATATTTGTACAACACGCTGTACTATAATCCCCAAACGAATTAATGATCAGTAAATCATCATAAAACTCATACCAAATGATCTCCGGAAATTAACGTAACGTTGTAGTCATAGGCGCAACTAGAGTAAAAAATCTGGGTGGGGGGGCTACAGCCCTTCTACCAAAACTTAAAATAACCTGTATATTACCCCTACTCTTATATGCCATGTTAATGTATTTTAGATTTTGAGCAAAGTTGGATTTACTGCAGTATGTCTTTTTTTTTTTTGGTATGGATTATTCGAGCGAGGTAAATGGAACGGTTTGCATCTGCAATCTGTTTAGTGCGTGCTCATCTTACCGCGGCCCGTCGCAAACACGAGAAACGAAACGGATCTCGAAACCGACCGGTGTGCCGATGGTTTGTCGTTCGGATTATCGTTTTTTCGCGTACCCTCGGCCGTAGACACTACACGTGGGATTGTTGTAAGGTTCGCGAAAATCGTGTTTTAATCGTGTCACGATGATGATCGCTAGCGGAAAAAGTTCGACACGCGCAACGGTGGGTGCCTGAATCCCTCACCCCCCTCCCCATATCACTAAATCCGTCACCGACGATGATATCGCATAACATTACGGTCACATAATATGGGTTCTTACCTGTACTTGCGAGACGTCACCGAGATGAAACCGTCGGTCTGCAGGTGCTGTTGCGCCGGTGCCATGCGGTACGGGACTTGCGGTTGCTCGGCTGACGGGTCCCGGACGACTTGGACGGCCACCGAGCGCCTGTGATTGTAATCGCGGAGATTATCGTTACCGTTACCTCTCGCGCCGCCGCCGGCAAACGACATGATTTGCACGTATTACAAGTGTTACGGCGCGCGGACGGTTGTCGTTGCGCTTTGAAAACTCTTCGAAACGATGTTGTAACGCAGTGGCGGCAACTATTGGTAGGCTCTTCGCGGCTCTTTCGCGGGTCCCAGGTGACGGGGCGCGCACGACTCCGCGCGACCGGCTGCGGCGACACGTTTCTCGGGGGGCGCGTGCACGGATTACGAATGGGTAAAAAAAATGTATTGCAACGCGAAATGGCAAACAAACGGAATGATAAAAAAAAAAAAAAAAAATTAAACGAAAAACACCCTACGTGCGTGTCGTCCGAAACGTCAATCAATCGACACCGCAGCCCGCATGACCGCAGCCGCCACCCTCCCAACGTCGGGCAGTAGTTGACCGTGGCCTGCGCGCACGCTGATCGCGACGAAACGTACAAAACATCGGACATACCTTGGCGAAACAATGTTACGCCAAGTGTTCCGGTCGGAAACACAAAACCTAACCCTACGCCCACCGACGGCCACCAGTTGATCGCGTGGAATCCTATACGATAGCGGATGCTCCGTGTTCGGATCCTGTACCGTTCATTTCATTTCCAACGGAAAACCGAATCGACAAATAACCAAACGCCTAAATATACGCATCTAAGCAGCCGCACGTCCTCGTTATACACCAGGAATCACTAACCTTTACACAACGGGTGAGCTGCATTCGTAAAGTTAAGCCTCCGGTGATCTATATCAAGAAAATTCTAGGATGCTTGAGTAAAAGAAATTTAAAAAAAAAATAAAATAATAATTATTTATTATCAATCTGCCGTGATGATATAATAGTAGGTGCACGTGAACATTTCAAAAATAAAAATACAAGTTCGTTAATGTGTTAATGCATGAGTTTTTGAACTTTTTATTTCTAGAATAAATCGACTGCGATCGACCGGTCGGGGACCCTTGGTCTAATAACAACGGTTAGTCGAACAATAACCTATACGTACAAACAACCTCTAACTTGATAAAAAGTGATTTTATTTTTTCAAAACTGATGTTTAATATAAAGATGCAACCTTTTAAACAAACAATATTCTATTGTGATAATATTTAACATTATGATTCAATATTAATGCGCGTTACGAACGAATCTCTAAAATATACCGATGTTCTAATAGTTATGTTTCCTGCGTGTAGATAATGTTGGATCGCTAATCCCAAAAAAAGGAAATTAAAAAAATAAATCTATACATAAATGCATATTTGAAATTTAATTTTCACACGCGTTTAGATGCACTTCAACGAGTGGAATTAATATTTGGAAAACGTCGTAATGGTCGAATATTTTGCTTCCACTAAAAAACACAAAAAATGTATTAAGTGACGGAATAAAAACTTCGCGCTACTTAAACGTTCGAACGGCATGCGAGTAAGTGTTGAACGTACTTGATTCCATATATAACGATGCAAACTTAATTGCTTCATATTTTATGCATACTATTTGGTCGACATTTTTTTTTCAATAACCAAATTCTACGTGTCCCGATGGAAATTTATCGAAACGACTTTTATCGAATTTTAAAATGCTTTACCTACTCGGATTTATCATAATACAGGTCACATAGCTGAGTCGGTATTTATGTTTTGTTAAAACGTAGGAACATAGAAATTAAATATTAAATTTAAAAAATCAACATTTAAAAAGCTGAATAGTATATTATGTATACATGCACGAGCACATGTTATGTTTGCATATCTATTCTTCATTGTATAGAATATCGACGCGGTGACGACGTGTATAGTTGAAAAAATACCATACAAATAATAAAATAAAAATGTAAATATCCGTATAATGTATTGGACTTGTTGACATGGTAACGTTATTTGCCCGATATGTATTTTAATGTTTAACTACTTTCTCTGGAATCAAATAGAAAATTTCGTAAGCAATTACTGTCATTGAATTAAAAACGCTTGAATTTCGACGAAATAATAACTATATACCAACTCGACTAATGAAAAATCTGATCGAAAGAAATCGTTCCAATACTGCCTGTTCATGATATTTAAGTAAATCTTTTAGTCGATAGAATTAATTCAAAAATAATATTTAATCTTAAAATAATCAATTATTTATTCTTTGAGCATTTTAATAATTAAAAAAAAGAAACAAAAAAAACTTTTTCCTTTTAGATGTAACCACTCAAAAGCAGTTTTTCATTAGTTTAAAACAACTACAAGCGAACCGTCTATAAATGTAAACAATTCGAGCAAAAAGTTCAATTTTTCTTTTTGAACTTGTTATCCAAAACGGTTATCCCTATTAATATTGTTGGACTTTATCGCTCATCTGCATTCGAAGTGATATTTATATTTTTATCAAGATACCACGAAAACACGAACCCGAAAAAAAAATATATATATTAATTATACACGTGGAATATTCATCAGTTGGTGGGTTTTTTTTTTTGATTTTTATTCACAATACACGTTTGATTCCATTGATTCGTGAACACGTCGAAACCCCACTATTACGTATCTGTTCGGTAATCATTTTCGTACAATCGATTAAAAAAAAAAAAAAAAGAAAATTACAATAATAAAAACCGTCACCTAGCGTACGTTAAGCGGCACGCGCGTAAAATGACGAAAAACACAATTTCGACGTTAGTAAAACGTAATGTTTTTAAATACGATACCGAAGCAGACTTTCACGCGCGCACACCATTCGATTAACGGCAACACGCATCGATTGCAGTTTATTACAATAACCGTCAGGATCGTATTTTTTTTTCCATCCGAACCGAATTTTACCACGCGCATTACATAAATATTGTCATAAATATTGTTCTGGGTAAGAGAATGTTTCGTGTACGCCGGATAACTCGACGGAATTTAAGGGGTCCCGTGTAGGCAATGTTAACGACATATTTTTTCAACTATTTGCATTAATCCTCAACCAAACGTTTTCGGCCGACCGCAGGCACCGCCGTGTATTGGTTCGCGATGAAATGCATTCCTCTCGATTTTATTTCGCCATAAGACAGTCACGAGATTCATTTGCTAACCGATCCGCGCACCGGCAAACGTGCGCACGTACAACACGCGGACAGAACTCGAACTCGACGAAAATCAGAAACCTTCGCATCGTAACCATCGTAACGAACACGCAATTTGCGCCAGTAGTGTTTCCTCGTCGTGTCCAGCGTAAGTCGGTCTGTGGCAGGGTTAGACGATAGGATTACGCGTTAATTATGTGGAGACTTGCAAACCACGTGGCAGCAAGTTTTTTTTCTTCTATTCCAGACCACGGAGCTCCAAGAACGCTACGGACTCGACGAGCGGATAACCAAAACGGAATGAACATCACCGGACTATCACTCACCAGATTTGATAAAAACGAGCGTGAATTATTATTTTTTGGAAATAGCGAACGAACCAGGTTATAATAAAATATTATTACAACCAGGCCCAGTTATTACGTAATTGTTTACTGTAACGTTCTTTTCGGATTATAACAACGACCGAAAGGTTTCCGGTTTCGTTTCGTTTTGTTTTTGAACATTCGCAGGTAAATCTCAGAAACCTTATTTAATATTTTGCTCTGAAAGTATTTTTATTATAATTATTACTATTACAACGCGTTAATGTCATAACATAATAGTGTCTGGAAGGAATACAATTTTTTTTTTTATTAATTTTCATCGTTAGATAGGTATAATTTCGATAAATTTGGAGTGGGAAAGGGAGAAAAAAAACGAATTAATAATAAACCCCAATGGCCTTGAATTCGTTTCCTTACATTACGAGTATATGCGCGTAATAGAGCCCTAACCAAGTTCTAAATACAAATCGCACCTGGCGCCACAACACGTTACGTCGTTTTCAAACGAATATCGTAATTATCAGATAATCTGTTTTGAAATATTCAATAAAAATTGCTAACAATTATTTTTAAATAACCGATTGAAATATTTAGTTTTAAATATAACTCAACATTAACGCGATTTGAAATGTTTACAAGATAAATTCTGAATGTTTTTATATAACCGTCTTAACAATACGGTTCAATGTATTACAATATATAGTAGACAAAGTTTTCTAAAGAAATGATCACCGTTAAAGACTAGAACGAAGCGTAACCTGTCAATTCTTCACGTGATCTCGAATGACGACGGAAAGTCGACGACGTACTAGAACAAACCTAACTCAATCTAACCCTGCATAGCAACGAGTTTCGCCTCCGGTCGCCGGACAACGCCCCTTGCCGTGGACGAACCGTTGAATACTCGCGCTCGACGACCTCGGTCCTTTCGACTTACCGGAGTGACGGGTTTTCTGTTTAACCACTCGACGTGTCGTCCGTTATTCCCGGGCACTCGGTGCCGCGACACCGTCGACCAACCGGACGGGTGATCCTTCCGGACGGCCATGTCCTCCGGGTCCCGGAAACGCCGCGGCCGCGTCCCTCGGCCGGACCATACGGAAACCCTTGGCCGTGACTTCACCGGGTCGCACCAGGGGGCAGTTGCGGCTGAGATGGGAACCGTCGTTTTTATCGAAACTGCACGCGCGCAACGATGGTCCCGGGACGCGGTATAACCGTGTGTGCGCGAATGACACCGGGGCAACGGCAGACTCGTTGAATTATAAATGAGTAACGAGTTATCAATAGGTCGTTAAACTGCACCTAGCCCGTCTGCCCGCCCTTCGAGCCGGTCGCCTTAACAATGAAAACCTTTAATGGTCCGTCCGTGTATTGACACGGTGACGTACGGCCCACACACGAGCATACAGGGTGTTTTCCCCGTATTCGTTATCGTCATCATGCGAAAACTTTGCGATAGGTTAGTTTTTTTTTTAAAAAAAGATCAAAGGTCGATGTTGTGTGCGATGAGTGGGTGCCATTAATCTCATCCGTCGTCTAAGTTCCTGGATCGTTTCGAATGCAAAACTCAAAAACCATCACGAAGGGACGCTTACGAGGACGGTATTTATCGACGTATTGTAAAAATTGCAAATAAACGCAAACGATTGAAAACGGAAAAATCGGACGAAAAAAAAACTGACATTCTCCTGGACAAGACGGTTTGCGGCGTGTCCGCTATAAACAAATCACCCGGTATTGCGTATACACATACACGGGTACAAGGTTCACGGTAGCGCGTCGATTTAGCGCTGTTCTATGCTTTTCGAACGTAACGCGGTGGCAAAATTAATCGTACCAGAAAAATCGGTGTTTAGTAGCGTTTAAGTTTTCAGTTTTTAAATATTTCCACGCGACGAACGGATAGGTTCTACTACTACCCTGATGTTCTCGAAGAAAAATCGATTATCTAAAATAATCTACACCATCACGAGATCGAACATTTTAAATACGTTCTGAGCTTTTGATAACAATATGACGTCACGTCACAACAGTAGTTCAAACTGTTCGCTTACTCAACTTACCACGACCGTAATAATGTTCAATAATCAGACGGATCTGTCGACTGTCGTAATCAGTTTTGGGACGTGTAGTATAGTTGATTATTTTGGATCTCTATCAACGGACACTGGTTTTGAAAAATGAAATCGTATCACTTCCGTGCCTCGGTATACTTCAACCTTTAGGAGGGAAGAACATTCGCCATAAATATACTGTTCAATAACCAACAAGCAGACTAAATTATTTTTATAAATTTATTTTACATAATCATAGGGGAAAAAGCTTCAATATAAGTAGGTATGATATAATAATATACGTAGAGTAATAAATTAAAAATTGGTCTTTGGCACATTGAAATAACCTTACACAAATATAAATATTATTATTATCATCTAAATCTATTTCGTGACGACGTAGTTATTATTTTAAGTCTTACGCGTGGGTAAATAAATGCTTACATTAAAAATTATTATTCTAGAACTCTCGGGGACTTGAAATCCCTACGGTTCTCGCTTCGGTGGTGAATCAAAAACGATATTGCTAATAGTTCAACTATTAACCCGAGGTAGTATTCGGATACTCTTAAGACATTTGAACATATTTAATAATAAATACGCACGTGCGCTGTCTGTACTATACTAGTGAACATTACGAATGTGCTCCATCGTGAAAATCGGGACATATTATCTATTTTATATTACAATAAATTTAATAATTCATTGGTCGAACAATTCGTAATTATATAGTATGACTATCGTTTTGATTTTATGAACACATACAATGACTTAAATGTTTTAAAAATTATTACAGTTAACTTAATATTAACGACTAAATGGTAAAACGTTTAATGTGACGGTTGACATTGATGTTTGCTCAACGCAATTCTTCAATGTTTGTTTTCTTCCAGCATCCGTTCGGCAGCGCTCGTCGTATAGCTTCAATGTTGGCAACATCATTGGACAACGCTTGAATATCGTCTTCATAGGTCTTGATCAACTGAGCCTAAGGAGTACAAGACAGTATTAATAATAATAGCAATAATAATGATAATAATAATAATAATAATAATAATAATAATAATAATAATTATCAACATAGCACGATTTGTTATATCACTGTGTTCTCATTAATTTTAAAACGCACCTGAGCGATCCTCGCGTTATTAATGGTCATGAGTTTTTCGTCTAGCTTAGCACTGATAAGATCCTGTTCGACCGACTCCAGTCTTGTGCTAAGTTGACTCAACTTTTCACTATCTATAAGCAAACGATAAATTTTTAAATATTGGCAGTAAAATTACGCTTTGTACCGTTGACAAAAACAAAAAAAAAAAAAATAGAACGATGGAAATGGTTTTTATGTTAACGAAAATTATAGTTCAAAATATATATTTGATTTATGGATAAAATAAACAGTATTTTAATAACCTATTGAAACGAAAAAATATTTTCAAAAATAAAACTGTAAAATGGGAATTATTTGTTTTGTCAAATTTTATAAATATTAAATTGGTACATTACAATAACAATCAGTTTACTCACCAAAATCGACTATGTTTGATAATTCATTTAATATCTTAGTAACATCTTCTAACCCTTTATCTACCAATTTCTTAGCTTCAGATGCTGATGTTTTGGCTTGACCAATTTTCGTCTTTGCCTATAATTTAATACGTGTTGTAATGAAAAAGTTTAAAATATTTACTAACAGTGACGATACATAATGCATATTATTATCTAAATGAGTGTCAAATTTACTTCGTTAATGCTTTCCTGGTCTTGTTCGAATTGGCTTTCGACGGTTTTCAAGCGTTCTGCAGTGTATTCGACTCTTTTTTCTAATCCGTCACTTTCATCGTTTAGTTTATGAGCTTCAGACAACATTTCTTCAGCAGCATCTTTAATCTTATTTGCTTCCTATTGTTATAGTTATAAAAAAAACACCATGAAACTCACTTGAAGAAATCCTTTTATTATACAGACATACCTTTCCTGCTTGTTCGGCATATGTATTTTGTGCTTGTTGGGCAATGTCCCTGGCATTTGTAGCGCTTACTTCGGCTCCAGCTAGAGCTTGTTGAGCCCTGATAGTCTTATCATCAGCTTCTTGTATCAACTGTTTGATTTCAGAAACTTGTTCTAATGCTTCTGTGGCATTTTTTTTACTATCTTGTACTTGTTTATCGAAAGCTAAAATTTCCACGTTCGATTAAACAAACCGTTTCAAATTATATATCAACTATTTTATCCTCACCTTGAAGTGTGCTCAGTGTTTGCTGAGCTTCTTCCTTAATCCTGACGCCTAACTTCACTGCTTGATCTGCTTTTTCAAAAGATGCATTTGCTTGGGCCATGATACTTTCTCTTTGTTTTTGCTGTAATTCACCTTGCTGCAATGTAAGCTCTGACTGTTGCAATCCTTCGGCTACTTCCATTAGAAGGTTTGCAATATTATCATTGTCTTTTTGCAATTTCAAATCGTCTTTGATTTTTTGTGACTGTAAAATAATATTTTTGTGATTTCTATTAGTGTAAAATTTTAAAAAAAAAAACATATTGAAATGTCTATCCTTACTTCAGCATTTAAATTGGAAATATTTTGCTTTAAATCAGCTAAATTAATATCTGGTAGATTGATTGCATAAATATCACGGTATATTGTCAATGAGTCGTTATTGATCATTGATACCGATTCTTGAGCTTCATTCGCTTGTCCAATAATTTCGACCAATAATTTATCTTTTACGTAGTTAAACTCGGTATCCAAATCTTTTAATTCATCGCTAAATAAATATACATAAATATTATCTCGTAACTTATAACATTTAAACGAACATATGTAAATTATTCTATAATACCTAATATTTTTCTGCTGATTTATGGCATTCTTGGTAATTTCATGAGCTTCAGCGGATATGTTTATGGCTTTATCTGCGATAGCTTTCATTTTTTCTATTTCTTCCTCTTTCCTAAAATTGATTTTTTTTAAATTTTATACTCTATAATTCCTAAGAATTATTTGAAAATTTAACTTACATCTCTACGAATGTTCTTGCTTCCCTCGCTATCTCGGACATTTGATCACTTTGTTGACCAAGTTCTTCACTCTTCGATATTGCTTTTGCAAGCGCTGTGGCTCCTTCCGTTTGAATATAGTCCATTGCATTTTTTAAAGTATTGGCAGTTTCCTCATTCATTTTTTCTATAGCCATAATATTTTTTTCTGCTTGTAAAGAATTTTCTTCAGCTGTAGCCTTCCAGCTATTTGTTTGTGCCATTAGATCTTGAATTTCTTTTATTTTTTCCTGTAGAGAATCTAACTTGTCACTTGTTGGTACATTACCTGTAATACGCACATACAGAATTCATCAATTGAACCCATTATATTATAAGATATATGTAGTATACATATTAACATAAGATTTAAAAGTGTTTAACACATACCACCAGTAGCCAACTTGGCATTTTTTTCTAACTGATTCACGTACAGTTGTACTTCTGCTAACTTCTGTTCAAAGTCTGCATCATTAATGACAGTTGGATTGTTGTTGATATCTTTCAAGACTTTTTCCAATTTTCTTAAGTTTTCACGATGTGCACCAACAGCATCCTGAACTAAGTTGTAACAAGCTGGACAATCCACACAACCTCTTTGTCTATCATATTTATTCTCTTTACATTGGTCGCAACGTCTTCCTTCCACATTTTCCATACACTAAAATATAAACTCAAGTAATTAAACATTTCAATTTATCCAGAAAGAGATTATTCTTTCTTTTTAATATTTTTAATATTTACAATACGGTTATATTGCATATTAAAATATTTAGTTTTTTTTTTTAGCAAAAAAAATGTGTACATTAGTTTTAAATTATAAATTTATATTATTTTGAAGAATTCTAAAGTTATAAAAAAATAAAAACTGAATTAATTGTAGTAATGTCAATTTCGAAATCCACAACTAAAAACTTACTGGACATTGCCCATTTGCATCACACTGTAATGATATAGAACCGATTGAATCGCAAGCACACGGTTTACATCCTTCAACCGAAAATCCGTAATGGAACGGTTCGCATGAATCGCATTTCTTGCCTGTTATTCCAGGTCGACATACGCACTGGCCGGAGAACGTATCACAAGTATTATTGACAGAACCGATCGGATCACATCCACAAGATTGACAGCCCTGAAATCGTTTGTTGTGTTTAAACGTGACTGTGTATAGGTTTTAGTATTTTCCGCGCATGGCTTACATCCCCACTGGCTATATTGAAATATCCAACTTCGCATTGATCACAGTTTATTCCGGTTACGTGTGGCTTACATTGGCACTGTCCATTTAACTGATCACAAGCTAATGGCCCGAATCCAGTCTCGGTAGTTCCGAGATGATAGCAGTCACAAGGTTTACAATCTCCTTTCTCGGGATCAAGAGCGTCTCCAAAATACCCTAGAAAATGATATTGACAATAATATTAGCGTCCAAGTATCGAATGAATAAACGGTTATATTGAACGACATTTGATTTCGAAGAACTACTGTGGTGTACCTGGTAAACATTGATCACATTGCGGTCCTCCTGTGTTATAAGTACATTTAAGACATTCACCGGTCGTACGGTTGCAATTTCCGATTGCATTTGGATCCACGTTAGAATTACAATCACATGGCTTACAAATGCTAATTGGTCCGTTCTTTCCAGTTGGATCGCCAAAGTACCCATCGCTACAAATATCACATCTAGGACCTGAAAAACGTACGATGTATAAGCTTGGACGGACAGAAATAGTGGCAAACAATATTGATTTACCTCCGTATCCTTTGGGACATTCCAAACAAATAACTGTATCCTCTCCAATCAAAACACAACTTCCTTGGTTTGGGCACGGACACAGTTTACAATCATAAGCGGTCCCTTGTAGTGCATTGCCGTAATATCCTTTTGCGCACCTGTCGCAATTCTCTCCCGCGGTGTTGTGCTGGCAAATACACCGTCCTGCATAAATCATTTCAAATGTTTTCATTTGTTTTTTCGACATTTTCCTCGGCCGATAAGATCAGATGTACAGCACACGTTTACGGAATAAAAAAAAAACAAATAAATTACCGGTATCTGCGTCACAGATAGAGGCATGTCCGTGACAGTTACACGGAACACATGGTGAGAAAGGACCACCGCTAGTAGGTTCGTGACGAGAACCCGGTGCACACGATTCGCAGAACTGTCCAATATATCCTTCGGGACACGTACACATCTCAACCCAATTGGCTGGTAATCCCGGAGCACCTCGCCTAGCTGTTTGGAGTGAGAAATCGTCCAAGAATCCGACACCTATCCGAAAGGTAATTTTAAATTAATTTACATCGCGTTATAAAGTCGTTTGCTCTTAAGAGGACGTACCTCTATCGGAATATGTTCCTCGTATTTTAATCGCCGTTAAATTAGATAAGACACTGAAAAAGTCACGCGCAGACAATCTAGGCTGCCAACCATAGTCCGGATTCTCGTGCAGACGGAATTTATACATTTTTGGCTATCCATATTGAATAATTTCACAATGAATAATTGTTAAAATCGAACAATGAAAAATATTTACCGTGTCAGAAGGCAATTGGTTTCCTTGTCCAAAGATCGCTTGTGTGATACGAAGACCGGAACCACCTTCCAAAATAACGTCGTTTATTTTTGGTTCGGGGCTGTTTTCACCGATACTCAGTTTGAAAGTCAAATCGTGATTGTAACTGGATCGTTGATCACCGAGGAATTTATCTGCAATATTGATTGTAAACCGATGTTCATGTTTGAGCATTTGAACAGCATTCGTTATATTTACCCGGTGCCAGGAAGTACACGGAGTCTCTGGACGGCGAAGAAATTTCCAAGGACTGTTTGAACGGACTGTGAACCGGCAATATTGTTCTACCATACTGGTCCGAACCGTTCCAACGTTCGTTGCCCCTCGCGAACACGCTCTCAACCGAAACTGGAAACGCACGCGTAAATAACGAAAAATCAATGTAAAAATGTACTCGGTTCGTGCGGAGTGACCAACGTCAAATTACCTCTCGAATAACCCGAGGCGGACTGGCACACCGAAGAATGGCCGTAACAGAAACAAGGCGTACAACCGAACTCGTTCTCTTCGTCCAAGTTGAAGAACCCGGGCTTACACCTACGTGACGAAACGTCGATTAGAACGGAATCGGTCGCGGATGATGAATATTCGATATAAAAAAAAATGTCGCCCTTTCCGCTAAGGAATAACGTCGTCGTGATCCGCGTCGTAACGGACCGCGTACGATATCGAGTACCCACTTGTTGCACTGGATGCCCTCGACATTCTCCTTGCAAATGCAATTCCCGTTCTCGGCTTCGCACCTCGGCTCGTTGTCCAGACTGCCGGCCACGTTGCAACCGCAAGGTTTGCACCCGGTCGTGCTGAAGTCGAAATGATTGTCAGCGCAGCGGTCGCACTTGTCGCCGGTGACGCCGGCGCGACACTGGCATTTCCCTTCGCCGTTGCACTGCAAGCTCCACGACCCTGGGGAACGCGCACACGCGTTATTACGTCCTTTCGTCGGTCTAAGCCGATCGTCGCTACTCACCGACCGGGTCGCATTCGCACGGCGAACAATGCGTGTCCCCTTTCCTCTGGTAGTAGTTCTCCCGGCACCGCTCGCAGTTCGTCCCGTCCCGGTTACCGGTGCAGTCTAGACAGTGTCCGCCGTGTCCGGTCCGGTCGTACAGATCCTTGTCGAAGAAGCATCGGTGAGAGAACCCGTTGCAATTGCATTCTGCAACGAACCGAGAATACAACCGTGTCAGTGCAAAAAGGATACAGTTTCGGGTGCGCCCGCGCCGACAACGGTCGCGTCGTACACTGACAGCCGGTTGGTACAGTAGTAAGACACGATCGTACGTCGGCGTTTCGGATTTTATGAAAAAACAAAAAATTTAAATGAACGGCTAACGCGTGACGCAACGGTCGTAAACATAATCCAATTCTTCTGGGCGGTGATATCAACTAGGATCACGAAACTATTTAATTGTGCTGGTGTGTGTGTGTGTGTGCGTGTATGCGTGCGCTCGCATCGCACACGACACGAGATCGGGTATTGGGATAATATTAGCGCACGCGGTGGAGTACGCATGGAAATTTGCGTGGGAACGAGAACGCACGAGGAGTAACGCTTTAGACCGACGTGAAACAAGGATGTTGCGGCACCTGTGCGCATGCGAAGGACATGAGCATATGATGGAGGCCGTTCGCTTCGCGCATTTCAACGGATTATAAAAACAAAAATCGGCCTGTATTAAAAAAAAAAAATATTTGACACGGCCTATGGGTTTCAACGTATGCGTTCACGAAACGGTAGCAATGATTGCAGAGTAAAAATAATAACAACGAAAATTGTTATTGTGTTACGTGATGTTTGCGGAGTAGCTGATTTTAGTAACATTTCATCCTGTACGCGTGTGTCGGAAACGTGACGGTAACGCGACCAACAGTGGCGTTGGTCACGAACGAAATCAAAGTTGACGGTGATCGGTCACAAAGACGATCGGTTGGAATCGTTCGTTCGGCAATCTGTATACGGGAGGAGGGGTTGATACGCGACGGAGTGTCGCGAAAATCGTATGCGCCGGGCGAAAAGATTTTCAGGCAGCCACCCCTCCCTCGTAGCGACGGATGTGGAAGGGGTTGAGCGAAACGCACGTCGGAAAAGCCCTCCGTCAACTAAGGGCCCGACGGACGCGATGGAAATAACAATAGCGTTCCGTTACCGCTGGACACTAATGGCCCGCGACGTAACGTTTTCACGGGTCGTGTCCGAGGGCACTCGGTCGGCGATCGTACTTTCACACGGTCCGCTGGCGCCGCGCCGCAGTCATCTCATAGTCGCGTCGTTCGACCGCCATTCGACGTCGTTTTCACGAGTCAACTCGAAACGTCTTTCACGTCCGCACAACAGCTGTTTAGATACGTAATACCGAACACGATCCGTCGCACTCACATTGTTCGAACACCCGTGGCCGTGACACGCGCGGGTACGGCCGACGGCCGCGTAAGAACAACGCGGCGTCCGCAGCCCGTGCGAAGGGGACGAAGACGATGACGGGCAGTTCTCGGTAGCTTGCGGACTCTGTGGAACGCCCCAGAGATGAGAATAAAAAAATCGTATCGTAAGAAAGCGTCAAAATCGTTTTCCTTTATTTTTTTTTTTTTTTTTTGTTCTTTTCACTTTTCTATCGAAATATCTGATGCTTTTTGCAAATTACGTTTTACCAACATACGTTCATTGTAGTATGTTTCCATCTGGAACGTGAGCTGAAATTAACCATATCACCGTCATTTATGTGGCTCGATCAAGGATACCTCACGAAGACATAATTGTACAACGGGAGAAATGCTACGACGGTGAAATAAGTCGGATTAAAAAAATCAACCGATTCGTATAAATTTATTTTTATGGATATTGTATAATATGGATTGTTGACATTTTTAAATATTTGTACGAAATGTTAGTTTTAGCGCTAATTCTACAAGCAAGTGCTTTAGCAAGACCATAGCGATCATGTCGTATGGCCGGTTACAATATCCGCGGAGCATAAACGTTCGAACGACCGTTTCGGATGAAGAAGGAATATCGATCGTGTACCGTTTTCGCTATGCGCTGCGGAAGCAACTGGTGTTATTTACTGGTTATCGCGTTCGCAGTGACGAGAGAAACGATGGGTGCGCCGCGCGTATAACGTTGTCGAACATTGTTCCGTCCGGGCGAAGCAATATTTTCAAATCCATACGATTCCGACGCGTCACGGTCGATTTACGACCGAGCGTTTTTTTTCGTGCGATAACGAAACCGAAACGATTCGGCCGCGAACGCAAGTGATGATCGCTCGTCACGCGGACGGCATACGCGGTGGCGTTAAAAAACGGTTTGCACAGTAAAAAAAATGAATGAAAAAAAAGAGTTAGAAAAAGAACGCCGGACACGTCGAGACGATGAATAATAA
>NW_020273628.1:295908-355017 GCF_003268045.1 Sipha flava | reverse complement strand
CGGACGAAACGGTATACGGAGTTGTCAATAATAATATCGCGCGGTTCGTTAACCGAGACGTCCGACGGACAAGTCCGGGGCAGTTGTCACGCGAGAAACGATACGTGTTGCGTTCGCGGTTTTGCCGCGCGCACGTATCAGCGCGCCCGCGGCCGGTCTGTTGGCGAGTGCGCCTCGTGAGAGAGCGGTCGGTTGGTGCGCGGACGGCCGACAACGATTTGTCGCCCGCGCCGACGGACACCTGATTGGGTCGCGCTAACTCGTGCGCGTTCCGATCTTCGACGCGGCGGGAACGGAGAACCCCGACAACACAGCTACCGGCGCGAAGTTCGACGAACTTTTGTCTCGCACCGTTGCGTTACGGTTTACGAACCCCTCGCAGGCGGGGCTCGCACACCGAACGGTCCGCGGTGACGTGGCCGAGGTAAAACGTTTAGCGGTTCCGACGTTAAATCGCGCGTCGGAAAAAAATAAATAAAAACCGAAGCGCACGCGGTCAGTCGTGTACGTACGGGCAGCACTTGGAGCATTCCGAACGTCTTTTCCAAATATGGCGCCGTCCGGCGCAACGGCATATTTCTTCTATAATCGGTAAGAGCGTTACTCATCCGCCGAACGGACGACCGCGTAACAACCGCCGACGGTGTAACGGCACCGCGTACACTAACCGTATACGGGTACCGGGTACGCGCGCCCGACCGAACCATATGGTGCGCCATCCGAGTTCGCTTCGCGTTCACGTCGCGCGTTTCGGAACCGTGACACGGGCACCCGTCGTCCAGTCGCCGCGAACAGATCACCGTCTCGTTACCGCGCGTGACGCGACACCCAAGTCGATTGGCGGCGTATCCGTGTCCCTCGTCTCGCGGGCACGAACAAATTTTCGGGTTTTCGTAAGCCGCGTTGAACACCGTTGTCGGTCGTACGCACAACTCAATACGCAGTTGCGCCGGCACGCGAATACAATATTAATTTTTTTTTTTTTTTTTTGTCTTCTTCGTCCGGGATGCGCGGGGCCGTTAAACTGATCCCGACGCCGACGACACGACGTGCCCGGCAAATCCGTGCGGAGCGCAAAACCGTTTGAATCACGTTTACGACCGTCGGACGCGTAAAACTCACGGGCGGGTCGACGGCGAGAAGATTACATTCGAACGCGTACCGTGCGACACGTGGTGTGACGACAGGTTTGAAATGGTCGTTTCAGCGCGGCGCGATCGCACGCGGACGGGATTCGCCCGCGTAACGACCGCGGTCCAATTCGTTTTTACTGCCACCGTGCGCGCACAGGTGTACGGCGAACACGTTTTTCCGTCGACCCGATTTTTACTACCGAAATTAACGGTACACAACGCGCGTGCTGATCGGGTCGGAAGGGCTGTCGACTGTTGACGAACGGCCCACGGGCCGCCATGCCAACGTAAGACGGATTCGCCGCGAGGGGAATATACCCCCGTTTTCGCCCGACTTGAAACGTTTTGGGATCGGGACCGACGAGAGCTCGAGAACGTTGCACGACGCACGGCCGTCGGCGCTTAAGTATCGTAAACCGTCGAGACGGTGCCCGTCGTCCGGAGGACGATCATGTTCGAACGCGCGTCGCCGTCCCGCAAAGTGAACTTGTCCGCCGAGAAAACAGGACCGCGACCGCCGATCGCACCGCAATACGGATTATCACAACGTTCGCGCACGTCAGCGGTGTAGGCGCACGCGCGTTTTCGACGTAAAAACGACGTGTAAATCGTAATAACAATTACAATACGTGTAGTGCCGTCGTAAACGCCACGCGTGCGGACAAGTGTACCCGCGCGACCGTATCACCGTCCTCGTACGCATCGCACCATCGCGGTACGCGCGCGGGATTTCCTCGAGTTCAATTAACACCAGCGCCGCGGCCCCGACGTGCGTACGTGAAAAAACGTAATTAATGCTTCGACGTGAACATTTTGGGTGGTCCGGGACTACGGTATTCCGATTGGTGAAACCAGATCGGACAAAGACATTAAAGACGTTGACGGTTTCTTGTGAATTCGACAAACCGTGCGGCTCTGCTACGTGCACACAATACGATTCGTAAATCCAATAGGACCGGGGTCGCGGCGAACAAAAAGAGTGAAAGAAAAAATATTTGAAAAAATAAAGAACGCGCGCGACGACGACGACGACGTATATTAGCAGGAACCAATCGGACGGGAATTCATCCCGTGTTAATTTTGCATGAACCGCCGGACCGGCAGACCCGTGCAGTTTAAGCCGACGAAGAAACGGATTAAGCGGTACTCGCGTGTTGCGCGGATGATATTTTTTTCCATATAAGTTTCTGTCTCGGACAGCCCATGAAGCGTAATACGTAGAAGAAGTTACGTAAATTTGCACTTAAGGTATACTAATAACGATTTAATAGTAAGTGAGCCGCTGCAAGAATCCGAACACGATGGCACGACGACATTAGTCGTGATCGTCGGTGATAATAATTATCACGACAATTATTGTCGTAAAAAAAAAAAAAAAAAAAACAGTAAGAGACGGGAGGATAGAATAGTAGCGGCGAATTTTCTAGAATTTCTGTTCTTTTTTTTTTTTTTTTGTCTCTTGACTTCCCGACTAACGATGATCGAAGTTAAAAACCTCCACGCGAAAAAAAAAATCATTACAAAACCTTTAAACGTCCGACACATTGTTCTGTAACGTAATTTCAGAAAATTGCATTATATATTATAATAAACAACTAAATTTTTTTTTGTTTTTTGAGTATAAATATTTAATAACTGTTTGAATTCTGCTTTCATATGATACAGAATCGATACCGTACGATATGTCTGTAAAGCAAATGCAATTATACAATCGATATTTGTTAAAAAAAATTAGCTATTACAGTCCCATTAAATTATTATTAAAAAAAATGGTGCACACGTTGCTACTACGTTTAACCGAAGTATGAAACAATTGCGATCGAAACGGAAAGTCTTGAAAATAATGTGGATCGCAACGGATTTTGCCATTACAAAGTGTTAATCTCCGTACCAAATTTCATCTAAATCGGTCAAGTAATTTCGGAGTCCGTTGGTTACGGACCATGGTGCACATAAAATACTCGTTTTTCAGTTTAAACAACCTGTTACGTGTGAGCGAAAAACGTTTTCTATCAGATCGAATTGTAAATCTAAACATTTCGCTAATCAACTTAATGTCGCGCGCACAACTTCATAAAAATCTGTCCAACCGTACGGTAGGAGTTTGAATACTTACACAAGGGCAGAAGAAATATAAATACACACATATATATATATATATATATATATATAAATGTGTATAATATTATGTGTGTTCGTGTGTATACATGCAAGCGATTCTTAATCATACTGCAGCAATCGTGAGAACCGGTAGAGTTGCACGCTGGCATCAAATGTGTACATACATAATATATAAGCAGACATTTTCTCGGCGACGACCTATGCGAATAATCGCACGCGTGCCGTGAAAGCCGTGGTGGAAATGAACGTACACCTATCGAATGGGTTTGTGGGGGGAAGGGGAGGTTGGTGCGTGTGCGCGTGTCCTTACGAGGGGGAGGAGGATGTTGGTGATCGAGAGGACAAAAAGAATATGTATAAAACGAAAAAAAAAAAAAAAAAGTAAAAACATATTATAAGAAAACTACCATACGATAGTCGCAGAAAAAACAGCAGCAGCAGCAGCCAACAACGGATCGTGAGAAACGCGCTTCTAATGGACTACACGATTGTTTTACAGGAAAGTGGAAAAAAAAAAAAACAAAAGAAAAAAGGCGCATGAAATGTGTACGCCACGGCACCTCTCTCGTCATGCCTCGTCTTCCGCTGCAACGATCACGGACCAGTTCTAACGGACTTGGCCGGTCGACGATAAATAATAATAATAATAACAGTCGTGCGTGCGGGTAGAATATTTTATGTATTACGTTCGCGCACTCGAACGCAGTAATGTGTAGTACGTATTTTGTAGTGGCCGCGGTGCGCAACGTAATATCGGACCGTACAGCCTGTGGTATTATCCGTAAGTAGGACGCGTCGGTTCGTAACGGCAGACGGCAGCGGATGACGGTTTTATCGCGACGGTTGTCACGCGCGGACGATCCCGCGTGATACGGCCCAAGAATATCGTTGTTGTTTCGTTTGCTGCAGAGCACAGCGGTTCTCGGGTGGTTTTGTTGGGCGGGACGGTGACAACGAATCCGCGGAGCCCCGAAAACCGGCGATGCCGATTTCGAACCACGACCACCGTAAGAAACGATGTACCGATATCAGGTCTGACTAGAAATGGGAGGATGATCCGCCCCGGGCCCGGAAACTAGGGATTACAAATTATTAAAAATTAA
Source organism: Sipha flava (assembly GCF_003268045.1). Classification (NCBI taxonomy): domain Eukaryota; kingdom Metazoa; phylum Arthropoda; class Insecta; order Hemiptera; family Aphididae; genus Sipha; species Sipha flava. Next base: position 350,660 of record NW_020273628.1, on the reverse strand, counting down.
ATTAAATTGATGATAAGAATTTAACGAACACCGCGAAAATGATTAGGATATACCCCCCACACCCCCCCCGGGGCCCGGGTTTCTCTCTCCACTGCCCTGCCGATAATATTGACGTTTTAATTGGTCTCCTCGTCACTCGCACGCCGCGTATCAAATGTGTCGAGTTGAATTGAAAAAAAAAGGCAAAAGTGAGAACAGTTATATAAATCCATTTCGGTAGTATATCTTATAGGTTTTAATGTGAACGATGGTTTTTTTGTTCCCTTTTCGTTTCCTTCACAATGTTTGGTTTGATGTAAAGTCACGAACGCAATTGGGATCGAAAAAATATAATCCTAACGTGTCCGCGCCCGTGACTATATTGATGCAGGTCTCCGTAATAACCCTTCATGGTCTCGTCTCGCGTGTTTGCACAATAGGATAGGTTTCACTGTGTACTATTTGTTTTTTTTTTTTTTTTTTTGAATTGGTCGGACACACTCTGTGGAGGACATCAACGTTTACACAGTCCCTACTGTACGTGTCTTTTCGTTAGTTCGTTGGAAAACGCATCGACTATTTTTCTTGTGACTCGGACTTTCGCTTTTACGGCCACCACGCATATAATGTATTATTTGTTTTATACATTTCTCAAAAAATCATCGGTTACTCATACGCTTCCGATAAACGACCCGATGGCTTTGGAACAAACGACACAAACGCAGAGCACGGCACTATTACACAACGGATGATCGTTACACGCGACAATACAATTTTAGTTCAATACATACCTGTACAAATACATTCTTTAAACGTGAAACGCAAATTACGTATATCATTTTCACACAGTCACTCACCACTGATCAACAGTCAGTCAAAACTACCATGGTATTAATTAATTTGAAGTGCTGAGAGAATGTCCATATTACTAAGCATAGGTACAAAAAGAAAGAATTTTTCGAAAATCACATTTTCAGAGTAGAATCAGTTTTGGGCTTTGGTCTGAATATATAAATTTTTTTAACTTTCCGTTACACCAAGGAAATATTTTATGTTGTGTTATTCGGCAAGTGCAATAAAATAACCGTTTGTGGGTATGTATGGTAAATTAGTATAGTATATAACTAAATATTTTTAGACTATATGAAGGATTGGGCACTGTTTTCGACCTAATTTTTTAATAATAATACTTTAATCTAAAATAGTAAAACATTTCCCGACCCTGTTAATTCAGCTGGTATTTTATGAAACCACGAATATTAAAATATATCAATAATATTGTAATTAAATATAATAAAATATGCGCAGTAAAAACATTCTACACTATCCTTGATGTTCAATTCACGTTACGCGTGTATGTACAATAGTATATGCGTTCTATCCGAAATAGTTTTTTTTTTTTAAATTACAAATATATTTATTTACCGATATGTACCGATAAACTATATCCCGATCTACAAGTGCTTTGCTTCTTAGACGATTAGGGGAGGATCTTATTGTTGATACTTGTCGTTTGTACAAGCTGAGTATATACATTATTTTCTGAGTCTTAAATAGGCATTTCAAGTTTTTTTTATTTAACGACGGCCATAAAATAATAATCATATATACTACGTAATAATTCCTAATTTGATGGAACAATAAAAAACATTAATCTTTCACTCAAAGTTCTCAATACAAAAACATTTGTCATTTACTACTGCATTGTCTTATAGCTATTATTATTAGTAGTAGTAGAAGTATAGCTTCAATAGTTATATGAAGTTAAAGATTTAATTTTATCACCGCACTATAAATAATATCTATAAAAATAACTTGCAGATTAATATCCATGGGAATTCATGCTTAAATAGAATGTATTCGAAAATTATTAGCCCATCAAAATTCTTATACTTGTAATTTCATGTAATTACATAGATTTTTAAACAGTCAAATTAAATTTAGATTTGAATACAGATTGGTTAGTTACTTTCGGATAAAATGCAAATCAACAAATTCGCGTGTATAGCAGCATTATATGTAAATTCTATGTAAATTATCTGATGATATTCTTAAATTTATTATGCAACGGTATAATTTTCCGCTTTATTTCTTTTAAATTTGTTTGCGTTGATAATGATTAATGAATATTGGTTGTTTATAAAAAACCTCAGGCAATGGTAAACCTAAATTACACTTTAAAATTTATCTTCATGCATAGAATTTTACAATACAAATCAATAGTAAAAATACAATTTGTTCAAATATTTATATAACTACTACGATTTTTTTTTAAAAAAATTAACAGTATTTAAAATGTACATAAAATTTCTAAATGGAATTAATATTAAAACCATAAAATTATTTTTTAGATTTCTCAAGTTTCATTTTTAACCATTATTATTTTATTATTATGATTTTATACGATTAGCCACTTAATTTGAAGTATTGATAATATCGATAAGAAAAAAAAAAGAACGTGAATGTTGTATCGTTTCTTTCGTTCGTACATAATAATAATATTACTCCGGAGTTTTTCATTTAGAAAATCAAAGCTTCTAAAGATATTATCTTGTACATATTTATATAAAAAACGCGTACACGTCTATAATCTTTAAAACGATTTAGACAAGTGTATAGTCTTATTTTTACACGTTATTGTTTCGATCGTGGTTTACAAATTATTTTTATTCGGTACAGCGATTAAAAGTAAAAAAATCTGTTACAATATGAATCGTAATTTTAAAACGTGCGTACAATAAATATGCTTCCGACCGATTAAAAGAGCTGATCTTGATCAAAAACTACCCGCAGTATTCTGATGTATTTAACTCATATCCGTTGGTCGGTGTAACAACAAAAGACGCTTAATCGTTCCAACCTCATAAGGTCGATTTTAATTGCGGTAGATTTTCTTTTCTGCTACCTGCAGAAGCAACTACCTATGTAACAGCATCATTGACAGTGTACCGCATTACAGAGTATTATAAAAACGTATACTGTTAACGGTTTACATATTGAATATAATACATTATTTCGTGTACACGTATATATAAATGATTGTTCCGCGACGGAAAGAGACGGAGAAACCATAGTTGAAAAGTGTATAATTAACGATCGATTGTTTTAAAACACGTTACGCCTAGACAAGAAGTGCATTAAAGTGCCATGAAAATAATATTCTTAAGACACAACGTCTATCGTGTCGGCTGTGCAATGCGTGCTGCTGTCCATCACGTGCGTTTAAGTTTCCGAGCTCAAAACTACTGGATAATATTATATATACCTATAATACACACACACACACACACAAACACACATATGTATACGAGTATATAATTACATGTAATAATATCTGGATTTATATTATAATAAATAACAGTAATAACACATTAACAGTAAGTACACATATAATACATACGCGTAGCTCACAATCGAATCAAAAGGACTTAAACTCTCGGCAGTCGGTGGCGCGTCGCTCGAAACAAGTCATCGACGGATAAACGTCAAACGGATGCACCTGTATATGTTAATTCCTATTCGAAAAAAACACTAGGCCGAAAAATATATCGATGACAGTTCGGTGTGTGTGTGTGATTTCCGACTCCCCCGCGTGCCTGTACGTGTAGTGTTTGTTGTACGTCTGTTGACTATTACTTAGTGACCCGCAGCGTCTACCTCGTCTACACGCAGTATGCATATAGTTTGTACACCGTATGTCACAGACACGAAAAACGAATCAATTATAACGCACGAAGTGCTGATAAGAATCAAATAGGTTTTATTTTTTTTTTTATTTTTTTACAAATACGTTTTTTTTCTATTCCCTTAGGTGCACTCTACACACGTTCACACGGAATGGAATTTGACGGTCGTAATGCAGACATGAGAACGGACGACAAGGCGAAGATAAATGGCAGCTCAGAGATGTTTATTACGAATAAACGTATATAGGTACACGTCTTATTACACGCATATGTACTTCGGAACAAGTTAATATACCGGAAAATTTCCTGGGTATTATTTTTGGTTTTAAGTGGACCGCGGTGCCGAAAATTATGGTTTCGCCGCAGGTGAATAACTGATAAGTACACAACAATAGGAAAATGTGGGTGGTGGTGGGTCGGTCGTTAAAATGTGCACTTGCGTGGGAGGTGGTCCAACTGCGATTTCTTCGGTAAAATCGTTTTCGGGATGTTCCACGCGCACGTTGTTATGCGCGCGTACGGTGCACGTACGCGGCATATACACCGTGGCGCCACTACCCGCTGAGTACGATTATTAAGTGCGCGCCGGCATTTTCAGGGAAACGCGAGCGCGACCGGAGGAGCAATACCCCGATGAAATTTACATAATTTTCGTCTTCCTACCCGGGGCGAACGTTTATTATACCGTACGCGCGCCGGTGTCTAATTATCGTCGCTATCCACTCCCTTAATAAATACACCACGTCCCAGATAAGAACCGGTCAGGCCTATTCACAGCGCGCACGCAAACGCAAGCACATCTACACGTATGTATACGAAAAATACCCTCAGATATAAACAATTGATTTACGATCGGGTGGCGGAGCCGAGCGTAGTATGCCCACAGCGCGAGGCCCCGACAATGGTCGCCGCCGTCGGGCTCCCGACAACAATAAACGGCGAGTGTCTCGGTTTCCTTATGAACGCGCGCCGGGAACGCTGGTAAACGGGCAACGAATATATTCGGCCGCTATACGTTCGATCTCGAAACATAAGCATTTTAACACGTCCCCGTACGGATCAGACGATATATATATATATGAACGGTAAAACGTATTGGACGAGTACGTATTACGATAAATCATCGGAGGGGGGGGGGGGGGCTGCTTGTCAAAAATCGGTTTCGTCCAACACCCGTGTAATTGTTAAAATCTAATATAATCGCGCGGTGCGTGCGCGTGCGCCCGTGTACGTACAAACTTTTCCGGGGTAATCGCTGCCGCCGCGATGACATTACTGATTATGGATAATTTGTAATGCGTCATGTGTACCGTCACCTCGGTCTTATATTCTTACATATTTTTTTTTTTTTTTTTTTTTTAATTACAGTACCATTCAGGTGAAAAACGCATCAATCTTCGTGCGCTTACATCTGTACGTGTATATGGTTTGATAACAGACAAATGTAGAATGGGATGAGCTCGAGCGGTGAGTCAGTTTTTTAACGGTTGTAAAAGAAGACACGCCTCGCGAGCGTGTCGTCATAATTTATGCAGGACCATACGGATTACTTAGACGGGTGGAGGTGGCAACTGGAGTACCACACATTATCGTATATACTGACAGGTAGGATAACTCTTTAGGTTATTATTTTAGTTTTTTTTTTCCATCGTTATTATGATTTTTTTTTTCTCTCCTCAGCGGACTAATTAGCGGCCTGCGCATCCGTACGGAGGAGAGATTAAGTCACCGTTTATACGGTCTGTGACAATCCCATTAGACATGTAGCGAGGAATTCATTATAACGTCTGAGTGGCCGAGGGACGGTCCGGTTATAACAGTCATTACTGCGCATACCTTACACTTCACCACACTACGCCCGCTATACACTACAGGGTAACAAATCATCGCATCCAATTCCATTTTGTGCACTTGCCGAGAGTATTCGGGCAATTTATTTTGTTATAAAATCATCGCGTTTAATGGCCGCCTATTTCGTTGACGTGCTTTGAAAAAAATCGCAATACCGTTTTTTTTTTCTTACTGGTAAATATATTCCTAGCGCACCTTTTTGAAATAGCTATAAATATTTTACAACATATAACAACGTCTCAATAACTAAATGAGTTCTCGATATCGCAGAGTATTTTATTATTTTACTACCTGGTTTTTCTACGTTCTTGAAAATTCGAGTGGCTAATTTACAAAGGAACATTATGTCGTACACGGTTATGTTTATTCCATAATAATTTAATCTATGTTTAATGTATAATTAATAAGTCTTTCTTTCTACAACAAAACGATGAACTTAAAAGTTTACGTTGTACAAAATAGTGTTCGAAAGTAATGAATTCGCTTATTATAATTTATTTCTGTACTTTAACTGACCGTAAGAAAATATTTACTCGTTTTCGCGGTATCTCGTCTGTTCGTTGAAAAATATTTGTTAACTATATCGCTCACCAGTCCGCAAACAAGCGAAGACGCAAAACGTTAAACACGACGTTGTACAATTTGAAAACACCTAGCGCACAAAAGTGTATCGAAAGAACTCATTTCGAGTTGCCGCAACGCAAACGGGCATTTACGCCCGAATTTATGCGTCGTCGTCGTCGTTCGTGAGAACTATAAACTGGCCGTCTACCGTTTGGTGTCGTAAAAACGAGACGTCGAAAGCATATTTACCAGAACCGGTGAACCAAGGCGTGAATCCGTCCCATTCGGTGGACCGGCATTGGGGAGGGACCAGCGCGAACACGAACAAGCTGTACAGTACGATCGGTTCCATAACGCATCGTCCGACCCGATCACATGGCCGACTGGAAACTCGATCGGAAGGGACGACGGACACCGGTGTTTTGATTATTAATCGTTCGCTGTCGTTCGTTTTACGGTTCCTGGACACGGTGGAAGGACGCAGGGAAAAAAAATAAAACAAAAATCCGACGATCAACCGGACGCGCGAACACAACACACTGGTCGGCGCGCGCGCGCGCGTAACACACGTACGCAATCCATGACGGGAGCACCAGCACACGTTGGACGCCGGGATCGGAACGAGCTGACGGTAGTCCGCGGACGCGAAGACTGGTCCGGTCCGCGCGCGGTTAGCGGCACACACCGGCCGGCGGTAGTGGGTCGGCGGTGCCGGTATGCGTGTGCGCGCGTGCGCGTCGCTCGTGCGCCGACCGTGCCCGGGGGTTGCTTTCGAAAACCGAACACGACCCTTTGCGGTCGATCCTCTGCGATCGCAACGCGTCGTCGTCGAACGGATCTTTCGCGATCCCGTACGGCGTGTTCAAAACCTGTGCAGTCCCGCGAGACCGAATAAAAACGTCCGTCTCGCTCCGCCACGGCCGGACGTAAAAGGAAAGTTTCGCGTTGCAGAGTTTACGGATCTCGGCGGTAAAAATTGGAAATCAATAAATATCGATCAAATGTATCAATAAACAACGATTGATTAAAATCTGAAGAACGTACCGGAGCAGGTGGTAATGAAATTGCAGTGCGATCGGGTAAGCGGTTCGGAGTACAATTACAAATCCCGAAATCCTTGCAGAGTTTTTCGTCTGGTTTTTTTTCTTTGATAATGTTTTTTTCAACTCGTATTTTTGCCCATTGTATCGTTTCCGACGACTCTTAATCACATTTTTTCCAAGTTCTCGATGTAAACAATTGAATTATTTCACGTGAACTTAGTTTTTCACCACTCTTCTTTGATTTTAATTGTGTTATAAATTTCAATGTTCCCTCGTTTAATTACTCTTTTACTCATTTACTTTCTTCTGTAAATTAACTTTTTTCGTTTAAACAAATCTTTGCGGACATTGTGAAAACAAGTAACGAGACTAGACGTAACGACATTTAAACTACGACTTTGGTGACAACAATCTTAAGCACTGTTGATATAGATTCAAGATAAAATGTAGTTATCCATCGATAACTACTGACTTTAATAACTGTTTGATAGCAAAATAAATGTAGGTACAAAACAAATTTTTGTTCGTTTCATGATAAATTTTTCCGTTTGATTAAGATTTGTATGATTTTTCGAGGCCAAAAAATAGTTTTCAACACAGTTTCTTGTTAAATCATAGAAATCTGACGAGACCATAATAAATTTCCTTACAGAACAGGATTTCGTCTCATCAAGGGTTCGGATAAGACAGGTTTTACTATAACACATTCATAGGCATACATCATAAACAATAATTTTTATTATTATTATATTACATAAATTGTATAATATATTCACATATTAGGAACACCGATTACAAATGGATTGTTTGAAGCATTCCCGGGCATAAATACGAAAGTACGACAAGGTCGTAAAAATTATAGTGTTCGATTTGAATGCAAATAATAATACATGCGCCGTGAACGAGATCTGAACAACGATTTTATCAATAGTTTCAAAACGTATTTGCATACCGTACACGTTAACTTCACTGATATTATTTACTCGGAGTGTACGTTTGAAATCTTATATCCGTCTTTGCGTTCGAAACCCACTACGTTAGTATAAATCGGTTTTATGTAAATTAATATATTATAATAATGCACACTGCTACACGATGGAGTTTGGGTGAATTAATATTATTGTCTACGAAACTAAGCGTACGTTATACTGACTCTGGACCGATTCGAACACTGTTCTGTGTACCATAATATTGTTTAATCGTTAAAATGTAATTTACAATACGGGCACATATAATGTTTAATACAATCGACTGCAGCAATTATTTTTACGTGACAAACGGACCAAGCAAATGGAACAAACGGTATGAGTACGATTTTCAGGGCACGATAAGACAATGGAACATACGCCTTTCATTGATTTCGTACACATAGAAAATTCGTATGACGAAAATCCGAACGGTTAAAATACATTCAAGGCAAGACGCGTGTGCTAAGCCCATAGGGAAAACATAATTCACTCCCACGCTGTATGCACAGCGTTCAGTCCTACTGGTATTAACGTGTACACTCGTATTTATACCTACACCGGAGTACTGTCAAAATATTTAATTGATGTCCAATACCAGAAGTCGTATTAAATATTGAACGGCGTATAAATTGAAACCCATACAATAAACGGTAAACTATTTATGTTTAAACGTGCGTTAAACTATTACTGTTTGTACACTCGTGTTATTACCATATGCTCTGACGATTTATACAAACCCTTGAATCGGATACACGTGGATCTAAATATTAGTTAACACACAACGTACTTTATTCGAAACATTAAGATTGATACGGTATTACATGAACGTCATCGGATTGAACACGGCGGTAAACGTTTTCGCGAATAACATTCGTGTGAAAATCGTTCGCGATTTCGTACGAAAAAGATCGCAGGCACAATCGCGACCCGAGGCGGCCGACTGTGACCCGCCAGTGTACGGACTGGAGAAACCGACTTGCAAGAAATCAAATCGTACCTCGAAGTGTAATTGCGCAGGAACGTTCCGTGTTGCACATATGTATTGTAATTCGGATTTCGGAAAAAAATAACCCCATATTAAATAAGTACAGCCGTCACTAATTAAAATGCGCTTCACAATGGTATCCCCCGGGACGAATGTGCTCGAGAAAGCATCGTTCGTTTCTTTCTTTTTCAATACCGAAACGCTTATCGACAGCACTTCTCTGACAAGCTGTTTCTCCAAATACGGAACAAGCACCGGAGCTCAGGAGTCCAGCGCTGAAGGGCACAATGCGTTTAAAAATAAATCATTAGACATTGGATTGTACGCAACGCTCGTTATTATATATACGTCCGTGCGGGTTGCGATTCAGTAGCATTTGTACGTTTGGCAAACGGTATAAAAAATAAAAACAATATGCTGCGCGAATACGTACGCGTTTCAATCCCCGAAAGTAAAAACCCGTTTGAAAACGTATTTGGATACCCGATAGAAAGTTAACGATGTGCTTTGGCAATCGTCGGGGGCGCGACAACGTATTTTCGATCGTATGTTAATCGTTTTCCGTACCAGATCCTTTGCAACGCTCCATCGACGATTCGTAAACCCTACAAATATTTCCACGTGTGAACATAGTTATCGATTTGGATTGACGTTGAAACCAAAACCCGTTGCAAATTTCATCGTTCGTGTTTCTTTAAATTTTTTCAGCGATCATTCCGCAAACTGCGTCAAAATGATAAACCGTATAACAGAACGGTCGACGTTTAGGTACGACTGATCAGCGAACACTGATTGATTTACGACGACAATTTACGACGTAGCAATTAAAAAATATGGTTTATTATAGTCCGATAACTTACAAGTGTTGTCCGCACATGCCCACGGACCGCGGCGCTCTGCTCACGTTCGTCCGATTATTATTGTTGCTTGCCCACATATAACAACTAATACATCACAACAAAACAATTTTAACCGTACATAATTCATTAAATAATTATACGCATTCGATCTCATAACAGGATATAAATTAAACGATTTGTATACTATTATTGTACGATTGGTACATTATATTACACCACGGTTAACAACTGTAACGGAGACGACCGTCGAATCGTTCGAAACGAATAAGAACAATTAAAAATAATGCATATTTAATAAGTTTTCACCTACGGCGGAGTGTTGAACTTTAAAACTCCTAAGCCCGTTAAACTTTCTTTTTCCGGGCCTACATACATTCAAAATGTCATACGTACTTTCACATTTACATTTTCACTCGAGTAGAATACGTACGTTTACTATACACACGTACCTATATACGAATTGGGTAATAAAATCGCTAAATATAGATCTGTACACAAACGTCGTGATAACCTACGGGGTCCTTAAATGTGCAATCGATACGTTTTTTTATGAAAAATAAAATATAGTATCGTGTAAGAAAATGCAGATAGTAAGCGGACACCACGCGTCTGCTAATGTATGATTCCTATAAATTATACTGAAACCGGCAGTTTACTTCCGAACATTGCAACACACATACACAAACACACATATATATATATATACCGTATAATATATACATACAACTATACGCCCGGGGTTGGTTTTTAATCACGCTTGATAGTTTAATACTACGTGAAACAACATAGGTGTGTGTGCAGGGATAAGAAAAGGAGAAATACAAGTAGATATCTACGTAAGATTTTTTTCCCGTATTTTTGGAATTATTCCAATTACTGTTTATATAAAAGCAGTTAGTACAATGTTGTATTATTACGATAAATCATTTGTTACTTGTTTCAATCGAGTCGCAACAAACATGAATATTATTTACATCATAAACGGGTACATTCATTATAGGTACTTGAACTATGAGTGTACCATCTAATAGTAGTGCAAGATAACAGACATAAATGCCGTCATAGAATTAGAAATACCGACGGTCTAACATATTACACAGTCGTGTTCGCAATATGCTGATGAGGCATGCATGGTTCGCTTGAATATATTCAATGGCTATCACATAGCGATACCAAGGATACCTTTTACGGAGTTATTGGAATCACATCGTTTACAGTTTATGTAGATCAAGAAACATGTACTAGGTCTCATGACAAATATGACAAGCGTATTCCGTGTAAGAAACCGAAGATCGACCGTAAAACATCAATATGCTACGATAACACACGCACAAATAATACTGTTCAAATTAATATTTCGTCAATAAAAATGAACACCGCCGTTTAGAAAAATTACATTGCGAACGAAAAAAAGATAAAACTGAACGAATAAAATAAGATATTCTGAAATATCAAAAGTTCACGCAGGATACAAATCGATGTATTATCCGTTGACCCAAGTAACACAAACTAAATTCAATAAACCACGCTAATTTCTATTCGTGTTCGAATGACATTTTAATAAAACAATCCAAACGATCAATGTACGTTGCGTTTTTACAAAAATATTATTCGTTCGATGTCAAGTACACGTATAAATGTACGTAGGATATTGAACGAGTCTCGAAGAAACTTTAACGCCTGTACGTACGGGGCAAAGTATCGTCCGGGACCTCGAAGAAGAAATTCCTGTCGAAGTTCCGACTTCTCTCCGATCAGGTCCTGTACGCGATGGCATGCCCGTATAGTCGTATGATAAATGCGTACATACGCACAAGTACACACGCATAAACACAAAAACGCACAACGGAGTTGCATCGTTATTCCGAGAAACCATTGTGGTTGTACCATATTCGGCAAACAGTCTCTTTTAAATCCGCCGTATCTGTTTTCGTACCGTTTTCATTTAGACCTGTTTGCTATTTGTTTCTTCTTTTTTACTATTTTTTTCTTTTTTTTTTTTTCTTACACTTAACTCCCTCTTTCCGACACTCCGCTGTTGAATGTACGTGCAACATAACGGGGTTACTGACAACGACAGCAGCATAGTGTATACGGCGATCGCGATGGCCGACAGCATTGACCAAGGATATCAACCGTATTTTCACTATTTCACATCACGTGTAACCGTTATTGTAGTCAAACTCTTTATTATGACGTAATACTCGGTAACTACAAGTCATCAAAATATTATTTTCATTTTTTTTTTTTATTTTTAACAATCCAAACGATAAACACCGAATGAAAAAGTCTTTGAAAACATAAGTACCTTTCTAATCAGTGGAAAAAAATATCTTTGTTGATTCCGTCAAAGTTTTTTCTTGTATCAAAATGAAACTGAAATAATTCAAAGCGGGGACTGGAAACTTGATAAATTTTACAATTCCGGTTCCGATTCGGTTTTAAGAAAAAATAAAATTTAGGTTTTGGGTTTTAAAATAACAAAAATGTAGGTTTCAGTTTATTTTTGGTTCTTAAAAAATAAAAAATTCGTTTCAAGTTTTATTATAACACTTATGTAAGAAAAATTTTGTTTTATTTCGGTTCTTTAAAAAATGTAAGTAAATCTTTTTGGCGTTAATTTTCGTCAATTTAGTGGTCAATAATAATTTTCAACCAAATATGCTTACAATAGCTTAGAACTAAGGAGAAGACTAAATAAGTAAAAAAATTACTCATCACAGTTACTTTATGAAAGACCCTGTTTAAAATAACCTTTTTTTTTTTTTTTATCATTTATGCATTTATTTTTATGTATCATTTTCGAATAACCATTTCTTACGTATATCGGTATACAGTATATAAATCTTTAAAATATACAAAAATCTTTATTATTATTACCGCATATTATATTTGTCTAAGGTTAGACTTACGTTTGGGAGTTTCAGTAGGTAATACATATGAAAGTCAGTTCTACTTTCACAAAATTTTATACTGATCAATTTATCTATACAATATTACTTTTATTGCAGTTCTTATTACATTATTATACTCAGACGTCTGAATTATTTAGATACTTGAATTTTGAATGTTATAAATCATAATAATAATAATAGATCTACGTATTTATTTAGTAACGTTACTACTACATATATAATAATGATCTACTAATGACAAATATAAATAAAAATAATGAAATTATTAAAAAAATGAAATTAACCGAAAAAACCTTTACAAAAATGTAATGGTTTTGGTTTTTAAATAAATTCTAGTAAATGTTCCAGAGAGGTTCCAGTTTTAAAAATTAATTTAAATTAAGGTTTCGATGTGATTACGGATCTAAAATTGATTCTTTTCGGTACGGTTCCAGTCTCTGGTTCAAAGATTTAGCTACATTATCTAATATTCATATCACTTTATTCTAGATATTCAATTTAAATTTACTTAAATCTAGATACAAAGTAAATATAGGAATCAATATATTTATTTAATTTATTTAGCTGTGCCCTCGAAATGTTACGTAGTAAGTATACAACGAGATACGTTGCTACTTATTTTAGAAAAAATCCATCGAGACCATCAAAAAAAAATTGCGTCAATACAAATAACCGTTTTATAGAGCTCGATTTGTTTTTATTCATATGCGATTTAAATATATTTCATTGTTAGGTATGGTGGTTTTGATGAATGAAAATATTTATTATTGTTCGATATCAATATATTTTATATTATCATCATCGCATCTTTCACGAAAACAAATCTAAAACCACTATGTTGTTAATTTTGCCGACCAATAGTTTATTATCTCAAATCACTAATAATAAATATAAGCCCATACATTTATATTATATGGATGAGAAATTTAAAAACAGTAGTAACATTTTAATTGTAAGCAACTAAAAACAATAACACAATTAAAAATAAAACTACGTTAGATAAAAATTCCAAAGATATTTTTTTCAAATATTTAACTTCGTATTTTGGAAATATATAATTGCATTGAAAAGAATGTTAGCGTAACTTTCGTTGTCTTTGTCGATTGCATACCTACGCGGTAGTAATAGTAGGCACTATACCATAAAATGAGATAAAAAAAGTATTGAAACAATGCGCGTGGTAGTTGATTGAATCTAAACAACAATATCAAGGGAATATTAAATATAAATACATAATTAAAATCCGAAGTTTTATCGAAAAAATCTCAAGAGAATTCTAATTTTATTTTTTATTTTTTCACATATATACCTATACTATATTTTATTTTGTATCATCGCATATTTTATTGCCCTTTATTTAATTTACAACTGTTGAATATTGTTTTTAACCTTGTCAGGTATATATGAATTTATGTATATATGCAAGTGACACATGCATTAGTCACAAGAATGACTGGTATCTGTGTCTCGAAGGTTTTTTTTTTTTTTTGGAACAAACACGATGAAAAGCAGTTCATCGGCGAAAAGTAGTTTATTATTCTTTGTGTGTACTGTGTACCGGCATGTAGACGAGAGACAGCAATCTTTGTCACGCCTTCGTCACACACGAATCCTTAGAGTATCTATCAACGCTGTTATTGTTTGGATTGCAATACATATATTATACTCATTTGTGTCAGATAAATATTTAAAGTTTGAACCGGTTGTACAACATCACACACCAATCTTTCAAGAGAATCACAAAAATTTGTTGTTTTAAGTCCACAAACATATTTTCTGTTATCAAAAACACTCAGAAAGGAATATTAATTATCTAGTATTAGGTACTATAACTGCACTCGTAGAAATTGATTAAGTGGATTTTACTCGAATATTACTTAAACACAATATCGATCATTTTATAAGACCAAAAAATAATAAAAAATTAAACAAAAAAGATGATAATAATAATACTATACTCGATGAAACAAAAATAAATTTTTTTAATAAAGTAAAAACAACTTAGAAAAACTGAAAAACGTATGTAAAAAGTCTAAATTACTGAAAACTATAGATATAGTACACGAAAAACTGCATACTTAATTTACAGTTCGGCTTTAAAATTAAAATTAAACATAATACACGCTAATGAATAAAGTACGTCAGTCGTTGGGAAAAAAAATAACAAAAGTTGAAGGTATAAAACATTATCGTTATTACAAACGATAAATTTCAACAAGAAACAAAATTATTAGAATATTTAGTGTCCAAACTCATAGATGCACAGGGAGAAAGACTATAATTATACTATATTTGATAAATCATGTGCGGTGACGTGCTGGGACAACAATGTCCTTGGACTTCAATTTTTTAAGCTATGAACATAAATATTTGAATTGTTTAACCGCTGCAAACCATTTGACTTCACTAAAATTAAATTAGAAAAATAATGTTTTCTAAAATGTATTATTATAAACAAATATTATATTTTTTCTTATTATCTTATTAAAAAATGTACAAGCTCTAGAACGATTTTAAGGAAGAAATATTAAAAATAAACTGGTTCGATCGCATGCGAATACACAATATTAGAATTAAAGTCCAAACACGCCCTTTCAACAGTAACACCTATCACAAACGAATAACCATATTATTATAGTTTCACTAAGACCTTGACATAACATGATAAACAATGGAGCTTGGAAGAATTTAAATTATTATTTAAATCTAATAAAATTCTTACTTTATTATAAAATCAGTGCACTGTTATGTCACAAATAAAACACTACGTGCTTACGAATACAATGCTTTGGCTTCGTACAAATAATATCAAGCATAATACAATTGCTTTTGAGCTCAAAAAAATACTTTTAGAGCACAGGCAGCTCTAGTAAGGTATTAAAATTTTGAAAATTTTATAATTTAAAATATAATAGTAGTCAAGGAAAAATTAAGATATCACTCCAAAACATCAAAATATTCTCCAACATTCAAATAAAACAAAACACAATCGAAAAAACTGTGACCGACCAGATAGGTCTTCATGATTCTGTTATTGCTATGAAAGTAAAAATGTTTCCTATAGTAGCAGCTCTGAAGAAATACGATCGTTGAGTTGTAAAACGCTCTAATGCGTTATTACCGCTAAGTAATGGTATTTGTCCATCAAACTTTCTAATTTTACATCCATGTTCAGAAAATTTGTTAAGTTATACTTAACCAATTAGTAAAATTCTTTAATCGAGTTATTTGAATAGTTTAGAGACTTTAAACCACTGGCTCCCAAACTGGCGGAAGGGCGTGTACACATTTCTGGGGAGTCGCAAGCACTTATTACGGAATACAATTTTTATTGATTTATTCCGAATATTGTATAGATTATTTGTAAAGTACAGAAAAAAAAAATGTTTTAAATATTTTTCATAATCTGTACAAACATTTTGTAATTATAAACATTACCAAACTGTTACAAATCGTATCTATTTCGTTTGGGTCTATACGGATATGATCGATGAAGAGATGCAATTAAACAACGAGAATTCGTTTTCAGCGTCTCGTGTAGTGACACAGGAATCATGAAACTGAGCTCATCGTGAAGTTCGTAAGTTTGAACATTGACAGTGATCGGTGTTAAAATGTCGTGCGAATAATTTAGGTTGGTGTGTGTTAGTATCGAGACGTTGGAAATCGATTGACGTGAACAACGACGTGAAAAACGGGCCTTTCTTTTGAAATATTTTAAAAATCGAAACTCATGTTCTGCAACGACCGTCCGTCACAATCGCTGAACCACGTGCGTTGCACGGGTTTCGGAGCAGACCGAGAATACGATGCAAGACGACGCGGGTTCAGGTTTCCCCTGCGATTGTGCGGAATAGGCAACACGTTGAGCGTTTAAGTGCGTTACGTTTCCTTCCGCCGGGAACGGCTGGCGAAGTGTTCCCAGTCGATGATCCGAAATCGTTGAGTGTACGAGAGGCTCTGAATTAGAAAATAGCGGTAGCGCAAGTGGCGCCTGGATCTTTAAAAAATTTTGGTTCAAATCGCCTTCGTTAAAAACTTAACATCCACCCGTCCAGTGGACTATCAGCAAATAGTTGATAAATGATAATAAATGTAATAAAATAGTAAAACAAAAAGGTATTCGAGAAATCAGATATTTGCAACGATAACATAAAACAAATAACAATAGCAAAAATCAAACATTATTTATAAGCACTTTTCCTAATTTTTAGAAAAACAATTTTGGATAATAACAATCGGCAACAAAGGCGTATTAATTGTTCTTGTTCACGACTCGACGTGTCTCTGCTGATTTGTTTTATTTAGGCCCATTCTGATTTTACAACACTTATCTCAATACTCAGACATAAAAAAAAAAAAAAAATTCTATAACTATCTAGCATGAAAGCTACGAGATTGTAGAGAAGTCGGTCTTCGGATTCCGAATATTTACCTCGATGTGCCCCTTGTTTCGTATCAAAATAAATCATGTAAAAGTAAATATTGTTCAAGCTAAATGCCTCCTAAAAAATGAAAATAAATTCTTTACCCACCTACATTATTTCTATTTACCGGTCACAAATGGATCGATGCGAAAGCAAGAGTCCACGTTATTATTATCGATTCAATAATTATTGTCGAATCGTCCAAACGCATTACACACGCGTGCACAGCTCAAAATGTTCACTGTTCTGTGTTTAAATATCGTTGCTCGCATGTTTTTCGAAGAACGAATATGTTTTCTTTTTAACCGTGTTGTAAATTGTACGTTAACGGTTCTGTGCGAATTACAATTATGCCCCGTGCCGGAAATTCGATGTCCGAGGCTAATAAAAATAAAGCTCCCCCTTAACTAGATGGAAGTACGAGGTAGGTTCATTACTTTGTTTTTACTTTTCGTTAAACTTAATAGCGTCCTTGTACCAACAGTTCCTGGAGCACGCTCACCCACTTGCCCCCCCCCACACTAGATCCGGCTATGCCTATTTAATTATTACTTTATACACCGGCCCGGGCCAACAAAAACTCGGTCTCGAAATTTAGGCGGTTTATTCGAACCACCTGAAATACCTATCTTACGCCACTGAGCATGGTAACTAAAGTGATACTGTGGTTAGGGTTCATTGTGTACGTTCAAGCGGAAATGTTACGGTAGACAAAGAAATCCAATCGAAACGTAAATCCCACGCGCGTGATGATCACTGTGATGATCGGCTATCTGTAACAAGACATTGTTGCGCGAGGATATCGTCGAAACGGGTGCTCGCCGTTATGTTGTGTCGGCGAAGGAAGAATACATTTATTTACATCAGGCGTGGCCAATCCAAATGATCATGCGGACCACTTAATATACAAATACATTACGAAATACACATATAAAATTATATTAGTGTTTTGCCCCAATACAATAAAAATTTGGAGTCTTAAAACATTTTTAAATAGGATTTATTATTATTATAATGAAATAAGTGTTTGCGTATTAATTATTTTAAACGAACAGAATTAATGGTTATTGTTTTTATCACCGTATCCCGAATCCAATTCTTTCAAGAACTCTTTAAATTGTCGGCGCGGAAGCGCACGTGATCGAATGTAATTCACTGTTTTTATGACTACTTGCACAACACAGATTTTATCGACGAATCAAACGGTTTGTTGCGATTACGTTGTTAATAATTCGGATTCGTGCGGGCATTCTAGAGTATTTTATTGGGCCAAAGATAATTTTTTTTGTAAATGTTTGGTAAATCTCGCGATCCTCAAACTTTCCAAGGTCCGTCTCTGATTTACATCAATCATCGTCATCATTGTCTACCAAGCTATATCTACGGCGCTCTCTGGTAGTACTAAGATTCAGACGGGGCCATGCGGCTCACCGAGTCAACAGTTTTTAACGAACGCAAATACCTTTACACTCGTGCGCGTTCGATGCGGTCGCTCGGCTCCACGGCGCATCGTTGAAAAACGGCAAACACTCGTTACAGTCAGGACCCGCGGTGTTGTGCTCGCACCGGCATACCCTTCTGGACGAACCGTCCAGACCGGTACTCTTCACACACTCGCTGGCGTGTCCGTTGCATTTGCACCTGGAAAAAAAATAAAAATAAAATTATAACATTCAAATCAATATCGGTACGCTATACTTAATCGGTATGATTTTGAAAAAGATTACATCGCATCCGTATCGGCCTTACATGATATCGAATTTGGTATTGATCGAAGTTTAACTGATACGCGTACGGAAAACACAAAACCGTTACACCGAAAACAGTGTGCGATTAACTCTACTATAATGTATTATTTAAAATTAGAATCCGATTTTAACGATTTTCCAGGGACTTAGAGAATTATATCGTTTTGTCCGCACTTCGGTGTATCCCTTAACATAATTCGCAATTATTCTCAATGCCATTGATGATTTTGGGCGTATTTATATCGTTGACTTAGGAAAATCAATTGCGAGTGAAGTAAGCGGCTTTTTTTTATGAATATTTGAAGACACTTGTTTTCAGTTTTGCCCTTAAAGGAAAAAGGACGAAAAAATGTTAGCCTCGGGCAATAAAATCTTAAATACGGACCGGGTTATGATCTAATAAACTAATATTTAGGCTACCTATGCAGAGTATTTGTTTATGTTATATTGTATAATTTATTATTAACATTATTTTTATAAAACATTACGTTTTACCAAATTTCAATCGAACATTATAGTATTCCCGTAAACAGTTTTTACATGTTTTATTTATTTGTATTTATTGCACATTATTTACCTGGCTCCGACTGCAAAATCAGCAATCGCATAAAAATATGACTTTAATACTTGAGGATCACCAAATACCTCATCGCCAAATGTGTTTAAACGATCTAATGTGATGAGGACATCAGTTGCTGTTACCCAATCCTAGAAGAGATTAAAATATCATAATAATTTAATGAGAATAATAAACAATAAAATACATATTTTTTTTAAAAAAAACATCACTTATTAAAATGATTATTATTTCAAATGTTATTATTATCTAATAAAAATATATTTGTCCCAGTGACTTATGTGTTAGTTGGAAACCTAGTTCATAGATTTCAACCAGTAAAAGTATGATCGCCTTTTTAATATAATTTAATGTATTATATAATTTATTAGGTAAACCATTAGACTTTATTCCATTTTACATTGTAATAAAACAATCAATTTTAAGACTAAAACGAACTCTTAATTTAAAAGCGATTTACAGTTAAGAATTTTATTATAACACTGTGATCATTTATTGATTATAATAAAGTTTTCAATTACTATAAAATAAAATCTTGAAAATTCATATAATTCTCGTATTATACTATTATAGCTATAATTTTATCAAAATAGTTTATGAAAAGCTATAACTACGACATTCAATAGTTTAACTTGCATTAATTTTGTTATACATGTTCGTTTACATACACTGCACAATTTATCATATGAATATTAAAGCTAAACAACATTTTACTTTTATATGATTTATGAATATATTAGGTAATGTAAATTGTCTTACCCAAAATTCCGATTTCGAATCATAATATTTCGCTGATGGTCTACCTTCTAACGTTGAAAACGGCACGCTTCCTCCTGTCAATGGTGAAATATCTGAAAACTCGGAAGTACAGAACGCCCTAGTCTCTTGTTCGCCGATACGGATGTAATTCAAGTCAGGCAATCCGTAGGTGTCTCTACAACTCCCACTAAAAAAAACATACAAAACGATTGATCATAGTTGCAACATAATATTTTACTATATTGCATGTACATAAATTAAACGGTAAAAAAAAAACATTTGCTATGTAAATTTATGTATTATGTATTTTTATGCTTCGAAAAGAAAATTATGAATCATCCAATACCAAAATACATATGGTTAAATAATATTAATATTAATATACACGATTAAAGTTATTATTCAATTTTTTTTGAAGAAAAATACTAAATTGGTTTGCAAATTATGGTAAACTTTTGTTATTATAAAAACATAAATATAATATATATATATATATATAGGTATAGATTAGGTATAAATGGTTTATACCTGATATTGATCAGGCATAATATAATAATAATATAAATATAAAACGAGAACGTCATTAATTACTAGAATATTAAATTGAAAATTAAGAGTGGCTTCTTATTTCGATATTAATAAGCTTTTGTTATTAAATCATCCATTGGATGTAAGTATAGTTGCTTTAGCATAATATTTAATTTGTTGACATATAGGACCGTTATAAACATTTTAATGATAAAAGGATACAAAATATATAATATATAGTGTTAGACAGAGGCGTATTTAGAGTTATGACGCCCCAGGTATAGTTTTATTGCCACCCCTATCCGTATACGCATACGATTTTCAAGAAAGGTAAAATTTATTATCTAAGAATTTTACCCGATTAACATTTGATAATATTATCATGAAAATAAAAATCGCCATGTGGTCACTGTGCAAAATCTTAAATATTAAAATTTTTCAATTGACGAATGAAAATAGATGATGGTTACAAAAAAATGTTGTCACCCTTTGATTCCAGAAAAATGTGCCACCCGGAGCGATGGAAACCACTCCCTCCCACTAAATACGTGTCTGGTGCTAGAGAGTAGAGAGTGCTCATCAAAAATAATGTCAGCCAATCGAATACTTTGTACATAATTCTTACAAGAGATAGCGACTTGTTTTAACTGTTGATACTTATCAAAAGAAAAGTCAACGAAAATCACATTTGTTTGAAAAAAAACCGGCACTTATTGTAGTTTGTTTATTTACTTTCCTGTACGTTGTACTCCATCTATATATGCTCGATTTGGATAATAAGCATTCGAAGCAAATGGACATCATTAAATTTAACAAATATGTTCTACGCATGTAGTTAAATTATTAGATAAAAAAAAGTCTGACAGGATACGGAGCAGAAAAGAGGAAATAATGATATCCGGGATGTTGTATATTTTTTTGACAACAAAAAATACAAAATCAAAAGAAACACTTCAACCTCCATTAACATAGATATTTAATTTTATATGAGTTTGCAAGTTTGTTATTGTTTCTTCGGATTATACTAATATGCATTTTTGCTATTTTTGAAATAAAATATCGATTTCTAAAATGTCATCACATTCGAACATATATAATTTTGTGCATTGTAGATTTATGATTTTTTTTTCTTTGAAAAATGTATATCAATTTTATTTGTTTAATTGATAAAAAATGTTTTATAGAATATCAAGTGTGTAATAAATACGATATAAGAGTAAGGAATGTAATAGTTTTATATAAGTTGTTTTTTTCTTTCTATAAAAGTAATTTTTTTGATTTAATTTTCAGAAGAATTATTTCACAAGAAAAATCGTATCAATTGTGTGTATAAAATATATGATTCCGCCACGCTTAAATACGTTTAGTTATTTTTTGTCAAAAAAAGTAATATATTCAATATATATACTAACATACAAATGCTCACTCGACCGACTTAATTTAAATTCACTCACCTGTAGAATTGGTATGGTATCCAAGGTCCATCTTCGACGCTTTTTTTATAAATTGCAAAACTCTCGGGCCTCGGCGAATAAAACAAAAGTCGAATGTACGTGATGTCAAATGCTTTACCTAGTTAAACAAGAAAATAAAACATTGTCATGTGCACTTAACATTTTCACTATGCGTACTCTAAGAGTTGTTTATAGTAGAACTTAAGCCAAGATTCAGAGTTGTTAGACCGGAAGTATTACGGTTTTGTTAGGAGAACACCTCAGTATGAAATATTATTATACAGTTTTGGTATGCGCATCCAGTAGCTAAAATTAATCATATGACTATTATAGCTAGCGCACACTAAACGTAATTGGTTAATTATTATGGTTGGTATTTTTTTTTTTTTTTAAAAAAACTACTTTAAATTTTGTTTGTAAACTGGTTTGATTAACTATTAGTATCATATTATTATACGAACACGTGCATTGAATTTGAACGGTTAGATGCCATGATAAATTATATTGCCTTCCATAAAACGGAGGGACATGATTTTGCATCTGTGAAGATGATATAATCATTAAGAACGTTATATTTATAATATTATATAACACACTGAAGATATCGAACACGGTTATTAATATTTTTTTATTGCTCATGTATTAAAAACTAATTATTATTCTGGCTCATTTTTCATAATTTTGGTAACAAAATTATCTACTAGCAGGCATACGTCAAAAATTAAAAATCACTATATGCTAATTTAAATTATACAAACAGAAATTTTTAAACATCGTACCATGATTAATGTTCATAATTATAAACATGAGAAAATCATAATAACGTATCACGGACGTTTTCATCGTGCAAAATTATGTTTTGGGAAAATCGCTCAGGTTTGGACTACAGTAATCGTTTTAATAATTTTATGCGTATCTAGTGTTTAGAAAAATTATACGTTTTACGTTATCAGGTCAAATACGTTAATATAATAATAATAATAATACCTAATAATGATAATGATAATAATAATCGTATACGTGGTTTTCCGAGTAATAACCTTGGGCAATATTAAATGTGAAAGAAAATAACAATACTCTTTTTCGCCATGATCATCATTGCACGCTCGTAAGAACTGGAATGTTTTATTTTGCATATTACATTTATCTGAGTCGTGCATGTAAAAGTTGTACACCATCAGTTTTTGCGAAATTTTATTCACGACATATTATTACATACACACATATCTGATACGACCCAAATGCATTTGCATATAAATTTTGGATAAATCGCGGTTACGGATTATTTATGTTTCGATTATATCAATTAATTTTTTCGCGTTTCCAACGGACTGTCCGAAATGCGAACTCGTGAACAAATAGAATTTGAAAACCAAAACGTCCGCGTGCACCATATTATTCCCCGGAACACTGGGTAGCACGTACGTTGTAGGTACGCACAATGCGGCGTACTTGTTTCTCACAACGGGTGTCGTTCCAGAAGAATGAAACGCGTCGAAATAAAATAATGGAAGAGAAGAAATCAGATTTTCTTTGTACGGAGCCGACTTAAAGTGTCTTTGTCAGCCGAGTAAAATAATTATTCACTACCGTTTGTCGCACAATGATTCTGGTTCGTTTACATACTACCGTACAGTAGTACGTGGACGACGCGCGCACGGCAAAGTACATTAGGTACCTCGTGAGCTCAAAATTAATTTTTTTTCTGGAAACAAATAAACGTAGATATAAAATCAATTTTTTTCTTCTAACTTTGCTTAAAAATGTAATTTAATGTTTATTTATTTATTTAATTTTATTAATTTTTTACATTATTACCAATTTTCTGAATATTTTGTTGTAAGCCCCTCATATTCGATTTTTTTGGACTTATGAGGTATTACAGTATCTCCAACGACATTTAACACTCCGTGCTGTCGTTGCGACAAATGCTGATGAATCGACCGTCACCAAAAACGGTCGGCAAACTAATAAAATAAACGTTTCACGAAACGGAAACGGTCAATATTTTCCTTCCGAACCATAACCGCTAAGGTGTTCGAGTAAGACATGATATTTGCTGCAATGCTACGTTTTTCGTGTTACCGTCACGCGTTCGCTCAACAGTAGTGTTTTTTTGGTCGCAATAGTAGTGTATATGTGTGACATTGTGTGATTTATAACCGAACGCGTTTTTCGATTAGCCGTTGAAAAAATGAAATATGTAACGAAAATTGAAAACGGCTGGTGAACACGTTCAAATTTAATATTCACTTTTTTTTTTTCATACTTTCTACAATGGATTGGACGGTTAATGTTCATATTGTAACACACTAATACGAGGACAATCGAACTGATACGCGATCAACGAGATGGGGCTAGGTGTTCAAGGCAGGAGTATCAGTGGTAAACGAATACATTAATTAAAATAACTACCGTAAGAACCGATATAGAGCAATAATTTAAAACGTCGTTATAATACCCTTGAGCGTATGGACTTTATTCAAATGATGCGTGGGAGACGGAAAAAATATTCTGTTCATCCTACGAGAAATTACGAAACGCCCTATATATATATTGTAATTTATTGGTCTGGTGAGAACAGATCCGAATTTTGTTTTACGAACAAAAGTCTGTATTTATGAATGCAAATCGAATAGAGCTGTTGCTACGGATAATGGACGAAACGGATATTTCGACGAATTGATCTCACCGCGTGAATTGAATTCTACAACGATCTTCTTTTAAGTTTAAAATTAGCACTATTCGTTTTTACAGCATTGTTTTATTCAAAAAAACTACGTCATTAATCTGAATACCGTTAATTACGATTTGAATGTTTTCTCTATTTTAAAACGCTTATTAGTAAACAATTGGAAAAATCGGAATGACAAATAAGGGTTTTTAATACCATAATTTAGTTGAAAATTTCAAAAGAATGTTACGAAGTATTATATTACACGATGAAGTGGTTGATGCGAATTAATGAAATATTAGCGCAACCACGTGGTTTGAATTTTTTTTTTTTAATCACTCCATATTCGTCCGATTCTGTTGAATATTATATCAATGGAAGTTACAGAGGTCATCGTTTCGTTGTTTCCTGTTAGAACTGTTATCTGAGCAGCACGAAACACGTTTTATCGTGGAATAGCGTAATATATTTATTTCGAAATAATAAAAAATAAAACCATTTACTGACTGTCATGGTAAAACAAAATTATTTAAATAATATTATTAATGGACATTGTAAAGTCTCAATGCATAAATATTTGTAAAAAAAATGTAACTATCAACTAATAATTATTAATAAAAAAAAAATCAAGTACTCGTATTTTATACGGTAATTTTGTCGAAACTAACAATGCAGTGGATGGAAGAAAAAAGAAAGCGACTACGTTTATGATGGGATAATTTCTAAAATCGAATAAAATACAATATTTACTATGAAGAGTAATTTTAACGAATTGACTGACACGTACTGGCATAGTAGTTTGAAACGATCTGACGATAGATAAAACGTGTTATTGTTTTTATTCTTCCGTATTCCATAAGCAGTTAGTATTTACGTATTCATATATAGCTACAGTCGCACTGGGTTTTTGGTCGACTTTCTGGTCATTAATTTCATATTGTTTGTATAAACGTCGCGTTCGAAAAACCTCATGGCCGTAAACTCGTTTCTGTCGCTTACCGGATAGCTACATTGATAATTATTAATCGATTTTTTGACAGCTCTGTGTGCACAAGTTGATCCAATCAACGTTTTATGGGGTTCCGCGTTCGTATCTCGTCGGCCCGTTCTATAGGTCTTTTTTTAGTATTACGAAGTCGCAGAAACAGCGAACAGTGGTGCGCAACTCCATGACGAGAAAAACGATCAGCAAATCATGATAACGTAGAACGAGATACAGCTCAAATGTGTTCAACGTCTTGGTCTATATTTTTTTTTTTTTATTATTATGAAAATAATCGATGGTACATGACGTATGGAACATACGAAAACACGCGATCAATAATTTATCTCTGTACGCTAACAGTCGTGAACGCAATAGCAGCTGAACAGCGAATATATGTTACAACCGTGGGTATTCGGTTTACAAGACCGTCGGCCTAATTCGCTAAAAATCCAAAACGGTCAATTACATAGGAGTGGAAAACAACATTTTAGTAAATTCGTATTGCTTCGTTTGATTCGCAAATGTCGCAAGCCCGATAAGGTAAATTATGTTGAACCGTGGAAATGCGAATTTTACGAGTCACAATGTACACCGAGGAGGTACGACGATTTTTATTTACCAATTGCACGGGGTGTACAAATATGAATCGAAGATTCGACCAAACCAACAGACGCCTCATTTTTCCTCGATTATTTTATAAAACAAATAATCCCAAAACGAGTTGACAATAGTTGCGGCAGTATTGGATCGACGGTGTTATTATTATCGTTATAATATTGTTTGATGCTTTGTTTCCTAAATACGAATCAGAACTACTGCTATGTAATTCATTCAAAATTTTGTAACTTTTGTGGCGGTTCGGATATACCGGTTATACAACGCGTACACTACACAAATGTCTTATAGGATTTCAAACGAAATAATATGGTTACCCGAGCAGGTTTATCGGTTTATAATTCTAAACTAATTACGTTAAACGAGTCAAAAATACTCTGTAACATAATCGTCCGAAGCGTATGTACGGTGACAGGCACACGAATTTGAAAATCAACCGTCTGACGGATTAATAACAATCAATATTAAACGAACAGCGTATAATTATTTTCCATCGTGAACATTGATGGTTATTTATACAACGCACAATGTGTGTGTGTGTACACATGGTAGTATGGTACCTAGGTTAACGAATAACGTGTGCGCTGCCGACGTCTCACGAAATTAACGTGCAGCCGAGTATTTGGATCTCACGCGTCACAGCAAATTATCCTTAAACGCGGCAACTTGAAATAATAAAGATGTCTACATAACACATGAGATAATACACGTATAACCTACAATTTGTTACCTCCCAGGTGTAATTGTTTTTCCGACATTCGAACCGTGCACGGTGCATGTGCGCAATGGTTTTTCGTCTTTCGTTAACCTACACATGTTTCCGTCAGTAAAGCACGTAAAACGTAATCAACTCGTAAGAAATGTTTTAGTGCCGCGAAATACGCGAATGAACTAAATCAGCTACGAGTGCTAATTTCTAATCGATTAGAAATTAATTTGTTTGACTTAATTAGTTCTCGAAGTACAACTGGATTGCTCTTCGTTCATAAACGTTTACACGCGTTTTTCATACGGTACTTTAATACGTATCGAATATTATCTATAAAATATGTTCGTTTAGAGCAATACAACCATACAAATATAATCAATAAATTACTCTTGTACACTCCGATATTACTTATTATACATTCATGCACTCGGAAATTAAAGTATTTTTTATACTAACGGCTGAGATTTTTTTTTTTTTAAAAAAATCAAATCGATGATAACTTATTTTCTATAGACCAAAGGAATGTTGAAAATAAATTGACAAGCTTAAATAAACTGACAAAATTACTTATAAAGTATAAAGTGAACACGTCTCTCTGCGGGGAGTTTATTCTGTTAATGGCCTTTTAACTATTAACATTTAAATCAATGTCCAAAGTAATACTTCTTTATAAGTTATAATTCATAAACTATTATTTTTTCAACAAAGTTAACGAAATATATTAATAATATGATGATTAAATACCTAAACGAAATATCCGACTTGAGTACTTCATAAAATACGTTTAGAACCAATCATGCTGTTTTTGAAATCTTGGGACCCAACTCGAATTTGTTCTTAAAAACAATACCTTTAAATAAAGGTGTGTTTTTAATGATTTTCAAGTAACTCAATAAAATTGCTAATGTTTATAAATAAAAGCTATGAATAAAAAATGTATGGTACAAAATATTAGTACCATTTAAAATATTCTTAAACAGACATTTAATTCTGTTCTAATTTTGTTCAAGTTTGTATTATAAATTTATATTATCACAGTCTTGTTGATCATATCGCAATGAGCGGTTCCGAAATAATTAAATTTGCCTCTACAATGTTTCTAACTAAATCAAGCAAATTATTTAACCCAAATTAAAACTAAAACTAAAACTAGCTACATCTATAGTTGAATCAATACCAATGACTAAAACTAAAACTAGCTATATCTATAGTTGAATCAATACCTATGACTAAAACTACATTCATGACTAATACTGTAACTTCACAAATACTATAACAAAAGTCACATACCAAAATGTAGGGTGAGGTTGACCTGGTTGGGGTATTGAACGTTCTCGTACATAGTTTCCGACTGCCACCAGGTTCGATTTGCGTAACTGCTGAAGTCGGTCATGTAGTAAGGTGCATGCGATGATTCGGTGCACACATCACATGTCTTCTTGGTCACTTGGCTTCCAGACTGAACGCAGAATTCAGTAGGACCGGCCACGCCACACGTGTTGGTGGCTTCGACTTCGAGACCAAACGCCGCGTTCTCGAACCCAGGTATACATCTCTGAGAATATAAATTACAAACGATTAAATGTTATAAGTAAAAAAAAAAAAACGCTGGAAAGATAACATAAACAATGACACAAGGTCTAGGAAATATTGATCAGAAATTATTATATTGAATCAAAAAATGCTTGGTGAAACCAATATTGTTTAAACATCATCATGGATTGATGCAATTTCTACGATTTATATAACCCTCAAATTTGAATGCAACACACCCGGTTATTGTGGCACTAATTCTGACCTAATCGGGCGCCAATATCAACTCTAAAATTAGTATCATGTAGAAATATATATAAACGAAAATTCGACCTAATAGAATAAACACGAGACGCACTATTATAGTTATAGGCTGTTGGTTATTAATAAAATCTCTAACTATGGTAAACTGTGGTTGGAAAAATGAGAAACTTTATTAACCCTCGGGTGTAGTTATTATAATTTCGTAGTCGGTCGGAGATCTATAGTAGACAACACATATGTATAAACAATTTAACGTCGATTAAAAATATTAGATTAAACGATCTACGCAACTCGTTAATGTATATGCAATCTAAACTAACACCTATATAGATAGATTTAAATTACCGAGTTTTAAATTAATCATAATGTATTAATACAGTTTATTAAACCATATATTTATTTAATTAAGATTATGTGATTCCTTTATGTTTAAATACACGTGAAATAATTTTGGTTCCGAATTAACTGTAGTTTTAAAATTTTAATATTTCACTTTCAATATAGGATTTAATAAATCTATAACTTTGATGCAGTGCATATAAATAGTGTAACAAATCAAAAATGAAATTTAATTGAAATAAACATAACAGGACGGTAAAATTACAGTAAATGTAACACATATTGTAACAGGAGAGTTATTCAATTAATTATTTAAATAAAATAAATTATGTTGGCTAAAACGTTCATAGAAATTCAATAAACCTATGGACCATTTAACTTTCGTTTTTTTTTATCCAACTCGAAATGAATTCTAGTAAGATTATGCGTGTTACTCAGCACTAGCTGATCTCCGCGCGAAAATATAATAATATGATACGTTTCGTGTGACATGGTTTACATATAATTTCTGTACTGATCGCTTCGGCATATATTACAGATTCGTAACAGTCAATTAACGTGCACTTAGTGTAATATTAAATGTATTCCGCGTATTATTTTGCAGGATGTCTACCGCCTCTGTACGTGAACTTTTTATACTATCGCGACGGCAGTGCGCGTTTTCGATCGCGAGCGCGTGCATTACAATGTCTAAGCTGTCTACTGGACGGAAAACATTACGTACACACGAGGTCGAAAACGGATTATTTGAAAATATTATTTACAGCAGTCCGTTGGCCGTAGTCATCGCACCGCTGCCACGGGTCTTTTGAGAACCGTCGCGAATACCTACGTTATATTCTGCTCGTAATTATTATGAATAATAATTACTATCTTTGTTGACGTTGTAGGCGTATGCTCCATTCGCATTGTGTAAGAGTATGTGTGTGTGTGTGTGTTGGAAACGAGGGAAAAAACGCGTGTAGGTATTCGCGAAGAAAAATTTCGTTGGAATGCAAAAATCGTACTAGTACCGTGTACATTTGTATATCTATGCGTATAATAAGTACTACGCAAGTACCGTGTATTACAATACACACCCTCTCTCCTGGTCTCCGAAGACTAAGGATACACACAAACGTGCGCGCACACACACACAGGAGCACACGTATATATAAGCATACATAACAAACGCGCGTAATGTCAGACGTTTTTATTATCGGTGTACCGGTGAATAATTGCCGGATTCTGGTCGGGATTTATATTTATATTACAGAAATATATTATACGTGTATACGCGTGGCTACCGGAATTGAACGTGTCGTTTTTTTTTTTTTTTTTGGCTTGCTACATAAAATGCACCACGGCGGTGTGCACATGCCGTCATTATCTTACAATGCGCGTACAAGATATATAGATCGTGTACAGGTAACGAGGATACCGTTGTCATACCTTACCTAACCCACGTCCACGCGGTACCCTGTCGTCCTCGGTAACTCACCCTAACCAAGAAATGCTCCAGACTCCCGCCGTTCAATCCAAATTAATTTCCGTCCTTCTTCTGAAACACATTATACGCATGAAAAGACGTACTCGACGCGTTCGAGAGATTCTCCGGGTTATTGTAATAATTGTTCGAAATGCGAATCGATGCCGTGAAACTGTTCATGATGATGTTTTACCGTCGAAAAAACATTTTAATTATACCGTTGGAAAGAAGAAATAGTATAAAGAATAAAGATTCCGAGTGTTGATCGCTCGTATCTTTGGACAATGAGCTATTGTACATAACTATGTACATTTGGACACGACAGTTGCAGCGCACATTCGACCAGGCGGACTTTGAAAATAAATAATATTTTTTTAAAAAAAATCATGTTTTATCGCATTATTATTTAACCGTTTCCTATACGAATTCATTTGAAAACTAGCAGACAATTTTAAAGTAAGCTTCAAACATTTAATTTCCTCTTCATAGAAATAATTAATTTTCCTAATACAAGATGATTCTTCATTAAGTTATTATATTAATAGTTGTCTCATTATATATTATGGCTGTAATATGTAGAGATGTGATAGATTTGTTATATTTTATAATTTTCCGCGCAAAAAAAAAAAAAAAAATACTGAAAATTTGAAAATATAATTTTTTTATCTCGTAACAATAGGTACGAATTATTTTATATTTATATATGTTTTTATAATGCTATTCTTTATTTTTATTTTAATAATTTTTTTTAATGCTATTTCGATTGTAAAATTTATGAATTTTTCAATCGAAATAGCATTATTATTTTCTGACGGCGTCATGCTAGGACTTGAAGGAATATTTTCTGTTTCGTTTCACGGCCATATTCCAGCTATTGTAAAACGATCAGGAATTCAATGAATAATCGTAGACAAAAAGTCCATACAATTCCTGTGTCGTGCTGTATACGAATGATTGTGATGAGAAATATGTGAACAAACAACACGAAACGCATACACAAAATAATATACCATAATTAATGTGATTCATTAAATCAGAAAACCAAGTGTAAATCGTGGATAGATCATATTACAGTTAACAGCCAAATATTATGAACTGTTGGAAAAATCAAAGTCAGCATATTTCTGATGCGTGAAATAATGAATTGTACCCGATAAAATATGATTTATGATAACGTGGTTACACACGTTTGTTGCGATCGGTTCATTTTAGTTGTGGTTCAAGATTAATTTTTTCATTCCTAACATAATAATATGATTAGTATTATTTTGATCAGTTGTGGCTGTTTAACGATTAACGGTATCCAATTATTAGACTGCAGATTGATGATGATTAACGATATTCCATTGATTACCGGAACGATAGGAACGATTAGTAGACAAGAAATCCGATTGGTTGTATGGAAAAATAATTTATTATGCGTTTACGCGTCTTGGTAAAATACACAAAACTAGAAATGTTGATAGGAAAATACATATATTTTATGTTGGAAAACTTGTTTTTTGCGATTTTCAATAGCATATTTTAATCATACTAATGCATCACTACAAAAACGCGTGACATCGCGATTTACTGCAGCTGCGACATCGAAACGTATGTAAAATAGTAATAAAGACGATACTTGAAGAAATATATTGTTTTAGAATGCTGTGATATTATTGCATTTATATTTTTAGGCTTGTAAGCCATATTGTCCGTATGCTTATGTTTTTCTAATCTATAGAGGAAACTATAACGGCCTCACACGACGCTTTATCGGAAATACAATTGCAGCAGTATGCGGCGTGATATCAAAGGACTCTCCGTTACGGTGGATCTGAAGGGACGGTTCGAGTGAAATTCTTCTGTACGCATGGTGTAAGTAACTATTACTCTAAACGAATCGAAATATGAAAAGAGCCTTCGATATTAATCGATTTCGATTGCTCGGATCCGTATACGAAGTTAAACCAATTTTTTTCGTATTAGCGAGCTCAAACGTACGAGTGAAGTAGTATACGTGCGAAGCAAATTGAGAAATGAAAATACAGTAAAAACGATTTCAACCAAAACACGTTGTACGCGGTGCAAGTAAAATATCATATGTGTTGGAGTCGTAAGAGCCTAAAATAAAAATAACCTTCACGTGTGCATGTGTGCATGTACAGCGTGTGGCGTTGAACATTTTCTGAATTAGAGGGGGAGACAGACGGCTAAGGACTGCAATAATAGTACAACCATGTAATATTTTTAAGATCCATTCCAAATGTCGTCGACGAAATCGCAGCGGCGGGCGCGGGCCTATCCAGCTGTAACACGCGTACGCACATGTGTTACGCGGCTTTGGCTGCGGCGGACACACGATTATGTATCGGTACAAAAGCATGAGAATACGATCGAAATCAATTTCGGGATCCATTACTGTCCTGGAAAAACGTTCGGAACCGTTATCCGCAATCCGCACCAAGGCTGTCGGTTGGTTATTCGCCCGTTGAATATTCGTACAATTTATTTCAAAACTGCCGAATGGCTATCGCTTTTCCAAAGCAGTGATCCTCAATCGGCTTCCCAGCCGTAATCGATTTCCTGTCAAGTGTTCGTGTTTTCCCGTGATCGGGTAACACATTTACAGTACGTTTTTTGTTCGTTCGTACCACGATGTTGCCAACGTATGACGAACAGACGCGTACGCGGACGGGAATTTCAACGGATCAAACCCGCTTCGAAACGCGATGAAAAATGTGTACTTACGTTACAACATGTCCGTAGTTTTCGTCCGCGTGAAACACGTTAAACCGCGCAACGGCGACCGAATCGAATTGTCACGGTGTGTCAACCATCGGTCGTAATCCATTCTAAAAGCCAACGATAAATGTTTTTTTCGCATACGCGTCCGACCCCGGTACCAGCGCGAGCGCGACGATACCGCGACCGTGGTTCTTTCGGAACCGGTCCCCTTGCAGCGATCCGTGTCGGTACGAGAAGGTAACCGTTCGGGAAGGAACCGAACGCGGGTTCGGACCGGGTTGACCGCACGCAATTGGTTCACGATCGGTGAGCACCAGGGGTGTATTTAGGGGGGTTAGAATACCCCCTTTCGACCATATTCTATGGTATTTCATCAAATTGTAAACTTACAGTATAATAATTTATATAAATACATGGTACTTATTTATGTAATATAAGGGGGGGCAGAGCCTCCCACTTACCATAAGTCTATTAAATTTTAAAACACCCCCATTAAATGAATCCTGGATACGCCACTGGCGAGCACCACGTTCGCGGCCGTCGCGAGTTATCCGCAGGGCTCCCGTAAAGCGAAAACCCGCCGCCGCGACGACTAACACCGCACGACGTCCGCGCGAACGTCTTCGTAATCCGTCACGCGCGCACATTCGCCGTCCGTTTGCGGTTCTCGACTTCCGTACCATTATGTCGCGACCGCGGTGCGAAATCGGTGCAACATCCTCGTGCCGAACAGTTCCGATTCGACTCATAAATTTTCTCATAGATTCGGCTCTCGAATTCGTTTTAGGTGCAAGGCCCCGGTCTCATTCTCGTCGCATCGCGCACCGTCCGCCGCTCCGTAACCGCTCCGTAACCGTGGTATCACCATGGTTAGCCGGGCGCGGCGCCCATGGTGTCCGAGAACATGGCGGTGCGTATGTAAAATTAGACTCGAACCCGCAGACCCGGAGCAGATGTTACGGTTAGTTCGGGATTTCAGTGGTACGGTACAATCGTACGCACGTGTTCTTCTCTGCCGTATTCCTAAAAAACTCACTGAAACCTTTGCAGACGACGCGAGACTGACGTCGGGAACGGAAAATGTGCACAAACCTCGTCATAGTACACGATAAATTCTTTTTTTTTTTGTACTCGTATAAATGTTCGCTTGCTGTTATGCAAACGGGATCGGTTTATTCTCTTTCGAAATCGGATGAAAAGGCACATGGAAACCCAGATGAAAAATGTACAACATTTAAAAACCGATTTCGTTTATATTTAGAACGAACGTAACGTTTCAGTATGTATACGCCAATTCAATCGTCTAACGATTTGTATTTAAAAATATTATTAGGCTATTAAAAACAATTATTTTCTCGGACTGTACGGTTAAAACTACTACGAATTCCGATACGTTCGATTCGAAAACGGGAAAAATGATGAATCAAGTCGTTTTATTCACATAACTAAAGTAATACCTATATTGTGTGTGGGTATAATATGTATAACGCATTAAGAGATATGCTAAATGTCGAACGATCAAATGTATTCTGACATCAAAAATACCTACACACTATATTATCTATAAAATGATTTTGTATTGCATTACTAATTAATGGAGAGTTAAGGTCTACAACCTATAACATTTTTATTTATAAACTCTCAAATAAGATTGGAATATGTATATATATATATAAATATATATATTTATTTTTTTAATTATCAAATAAATTAAGTTACAAACGAATAATATGTGTTTGTTATAATATAATGTGTATGTCTTAGATAAAACCGTTGAACGATTTTTATCATATCCATGAAATACAAAATTATGTTATTACCACCAGATGAACATATACGAATTAGGTCGTATAATAGGTTTGTTCTGTTTAAGCATCAGATTTATATAGAATTCTTAGAAATCTAAAACCTGTGTTACTTATGAAAACCAATCATATTGATAACAAAATTGAGATACAACCTTGTTGTGTAACGCAAAGTAGTAATAGGTGATTCACAACTTCAGACCGATTTGAAAGAAATCCGGAACAAATTTACGTCGACACTGCATTATTCTAACGTAGTATAAGATGCTCCGCAATGGACGAGTAAATCATTGAATTATTCGACACACTTAATAGTTGACAAAACGATATGGGACTATTGAGAAGTCAATATTTATCACAGAATTTTTGAATTATTTCTCTTCATTGTAAAATATAATATAACCCGACGCCCTTGAGCCATGTTCGCTCACTGAAATCCCATGTTCAGCTTAACCATATCACCATTACCACTGGACCCAAATGGAAAAAATGTTTTTTTTTTCACCTCTCCGACTATTTCTAAGACAGTAGACAATACATTCTTTCGCCTCGATCCCGAGGTTTGTTCTCTATGGAATTCGTGACCGAAAGAAAAAAGGTCGAGCAACAAAAGATTTTGAAAACCAACAGGGTTATTTTGTATTATGCGAACATAGCGATCGGTCACTACACGTGTAACAAGACATCGATGATTTTTACAGTTCGTAATAAACTATATGAGTACATTTTTTTCCTTGTTGAATGTACCATATTCACTGTAAATGTGTTTACTGTATTTACATAAAATTTCATATTTGCCGCATAAGTGTACATGATTAAATGAACATAAAATAGAGAAATTATTATATTTATAATTTACGAGTCTCGTTGATGAATAATACCAACTTTATACGCCTATTTATAACGTGATTTTAATTTGGATTGTAAAAAAAAAAATTTATCGTTTGAAGTAATAACGGAACGATTAAATTTGTTTATGGTTCATAATTTTGCCCTAGTCATCGTCTCTTATCGTTTTATTATTTTATTTTTGTAACACTATAGTGTTATTGCGCACAGGCATGTATAAAGTAGTTATAAATAAGAGTGCGTAAAAATAGTACTCGGTTTGGTCTGAAATCGACGTTTGTTACGACAGTGCGTTCGACCGCGAGCGGGCGTACTCGGATAGGCAGAAAATTCAAATAATAAAAAACTAGTAATTTTGGTCCGAAGACCGTTCAAAAGGATGTATTATTATTATTATAATTATTATTATTATTATCATCATCATTATCGTGTAGACTGCATATGATCGCGTGAATTGACGTTCACCGCGCGCGCAGGTAAAGCTATTGTAGACGTTGGCATGCGCGGGACGTACCTGAGGGATGTTGTGCTCGTCGTAACACTGATTGCCACCCGTGTTGTCGATCGGTTCGATGGGGATGGTAACGTCGGGTATCGCGACGACCGCGGTCAACAGGACGACGGCGGCGGTGACCAGCGGGAAAGACGACGGCGGCCGCGGCTTCATTTCCGGTGGGAAACCGTTGGCCGGAAATCGGATGCGTCGACGGCGATCAACTGCGGACAAACACACGCTGACGGGCGTCAGAAGAACCGCATGGTTTTCCGGCGGTGAACGGACGACGGTGCACGGCGGAAAGTGAAAAAGGGAACGGGTTCAGGAAACGACGGCACGCACACGTTCGCGGTCGGAGGATTTCGTACGAGTGTGTGCGGGATCCACGCGTGCACTGTGCGCTCGAAGGGTGACCGGCACTACATGTGGCGGCCAAATGTGCGCGTGTTCGACGACGAACCGGGGCGAAGGACGAAGAGGAACGACGTGTTACATGAGGAAGACGGACGTATGCACGGTGTACAGGACGTGTGAGAGAGAGAATGGGAGCGCGATAAAGATAAGTGAGAGATAAAAAGGGGAAAAAAAAACGGTAGTGGAAAAAGGACGGCAGTGGGACGGAGAGAGGAGAAACGGAGAGACGGAAACGACGATGACGAGTACGAGACGCACGTGAACACCGAGACCACCGAACGCACACTATGCACGTTTTCTCGGCCGCTACGGGATGCTGTGCACAGTCCGATGACTGTCGGGTGTGCGCGCGTGTGCGTGTGCGCGCGGCTCTGCCGCTATCAGCCTAAACACCGCCGCCGCCGCCGCCGCCGCCTATGCCGATTGCCTATGCTCTTTACCCGCCGACTTCACTCCCGTTTATTGTGCGTTACAACTGTTATTATTGTTTTCACTCGTTTTCCCGCCGCGTTTTTAAGGTACGGGCTATTTTTCCTTTTTTTTTTTTTTTTTCCGATTTTTCGTAATTATAATCGTACAACATCGCCGCGTGCGCTTTACGACGATGGCTACGTGTTCCTATGACCGTGGATAGTATGTACAATATCCATTTATGCGTCTTACGTTCCCGCCACGTACAGGGCGTGTTCCAGTCTAGGACATTTTGAATGGTCGTGTTGTATTAGTGGAAGGTGTCCTACGGGACCGCGACGAGACGTTGAAAAGGGTACGTGAACTTGCATCTATTTATAGATTATTCGCTCGTTAGTTGTGTTCGATTAATTTCCAATACTATGTAACGATAAGCAGATCACGTCGTGCATTTTTACTCCTCGAATCGCCACAGGAAAAACCGCGTTGTATACGAACATAAATTCATCCAAAATTGTCGATATTAAAATGAAATTAAAAAGAATCAGATCTGACACTGGTGAAACTATTTGAATACGTTTTTTCGTTGTAATTCCATACAAATAAATCGAAAAAAAAAATAAATACTCATCTTAGGTCTTATAGTTTTTCTAATACGTATTTTGTAAAAAATATTTCGGTTTCAATTTTTTTATCAAAATAAATAATTTAGCATTCACGTTAAGTCAACACAAAATTCGAATAAACTTTAAAAAATTCTATTGCGTTTTCAAGTGAAATACTGAAATATACATAGCCAAGGGCATACGTTTGAAAAAACATTTTTATATCGTTCAATATTATTGAATATCACGTTCATATTTTAAAATTTTACGTTATGTAGACTTTTTGAATGTAATTTGATAATTTCGTTTAATAATACGTTTGGAAACGTTTTATCAGTCTATGTTTAGGGTGTTTGAAAATGTTTGATCGACCTGTCTATTTAAACTCCAAGAGTTTAATATTTAACGAGTTATTTATTTAATATACCGTCAAGAAATGCATCAAACGGCATATTAATAATAAGCGTTTATCTTTCGTAATTTAAAAATTCACAAACGAAGTTCACAAAAAAATCTACAAAAAAGTACAAAAATTCGTAATAATAATCCTTCTGATAGACTAACCTGTATCAAACACTGTATACATACTATCTGTAGTGAAAAAATAAAACTATTAGTTAAAGAATGTAGTTGCTATAATATTATATTTAATCTATATAAATAGGTACCGAGTATTTTCCAATGACCTTATTCAATTGTGTTCCAGTCATTCACAAACACGGGAATTCAGGTAACATATTTGATAAAGATTTCTGTAAACATTTCTTCAGATTATTTAAATTTGTTTTAACTATCGTTTTTTCCGAGATTGTATGGAAGAAAACAAATCATCTGGTCAGGAAAAGTCGTACCTCAGGTAGTAATAATATACCAGAACCCCGGCTAGGGGTTGTAGACGTATCATTATCATTATTATTTTAGTGGTCTTATGGGTGTACAACAGTATTACAAAAACCCTTAGCCGACAATCTTTAAGACAAGTGTAGTCTAAACTATTTTGATGTTTTCTTCTTTCTGATACGATGTTGCTATATTATTATATATTATAAGTATACTTATATAAACGCCCATATTTTATTCTGTGTCCGTACGTACGTTTGAAAACGCAAAAGAATTTTAATCGCTACATCAGCTCATTGTGCGTTTAATTCTAAGACGTCCAGGACAAATTGGTTTATTTTAAAAATCATACAAAAATAATTTTAAAGTACCGATATTCATTTTATATAATATACTTTATTTTTACACAAAAAATAAGAATTGAATGGAGCTACGTTAAATATCTATTGAATTATTTTGAATTATTATTTACCGCCCGTACTATATGTCTATATTATTAAATATAACGTCCCAAGTAATCCTTAAATAATCTGTATGAATTTGTCGTGCCAACAATCACTATCAATCTATTCTTTTCCTCAAGGTTACCGGACTTAACAAATTAATTTAAAAAAATTGAAGTAAAACATTTTTTTGTTAATTAATGCAATACATAGATAAAATATATAGTTTTTTTTTTAAATAATTAATGGCCACAACAGCCAAAGTTATAATTTAGATTAAAAAAAAAATGTATACATGCGAGTACGTTTATATCATACAACTATTTTATCATACGCAAACGTATTCCAACATTCGTACAGATATTTGTATATTGATTTTATTATTGGTGATATATTAGTATTCGATTTGTAATGAACCTAAACCTATTATACATTTAAGTATTTTGCATACAATTGTTTTTTGTTCATTGGTATTACATAATTATCTTTATTTTACTGATCAACACTCTCAGGGATTTCAACGCAATCAGAACATAAAACTATTTATCACTCTCTAGTATATTTTAAAATATCCATAAAATATCTAAAAGAGATTAAGTGATTCAAAGCAAAAAAAAAAAAATAATAATCTATCTTGATATAATTTTACAATTAAAATATGTATATTATAAATCATGTTAAATATAAATATGTTAATATGTTTGTTAAACAAATTTACTTTTATTTTTATTCACTGCTGTTTATAAAAATAAAAGGTTAAAGAAATTAAACATAAACTTAAACGATACTATGTTAATACTCGTATCGAATCTCAGAAGACGAACGGGTACATAATACAAATCTATCGACGATTATATCAAATTAATTTTGACAAATATAACATACGTATATCATATCCATATATTATACTAACACAGTATATATATATACACGTACCTATAACCATTGTGTATATTGGATACCGATCACCCTTCATCTGTCCGTCGTAAGGATATCTACATAGCTAATGGATAGCGTTTTAAAACAGTTATCGCACAGCACGTTTCGCGTTAATTGCTTCGACTTGTAATTCGATACCTATGTAGTCGAGAAATGGTCGTGTATAGTATATTTAGTTATTCATTATTATTGTTGATTTTTTTTTTTTTTTTTTTGCAAAATGACGTAATAATGTGTGTAAAGTGATCACCATACTTATTATAAGTATACTTTTTATCCTCCTCTTCGACTTATTATTTTCTCTTATTTTTGCGGTCGTGTACAACAAATATACATGTATGTGCTGCGAAATTCGTGGGGGAAGTTGTTTTCGGTTGTCCACTGGAAGTGATCAATGGCACACCTACCTACGCACACCTGACCACACAATATAATACGGTAGAGAACACATGCGGCGTGCGTATACATAGTAACGGGGTGACGAGAAGGAGGAGGGAGAAGAGACTTGAACACTAGTCCCATTCATACCGGTAAGTCCTCCTTCCATTCACTGAACGCGTGGGTTTCGAACTCTTTTCATCGAGTATTTAGGAAAAAATCAAAATGACCAACTTTACATCGAGATGATTACACCTGCTGCAGTTTCCATTTTCTTACCCATCTCTATATTGAAAAATCGAACGCGTTTCCATTGTAATCCAACCATATTTTCTCTCTTTAAAACACTTACCGTACACAATCCAAGTACATCGCGAGCAACACGTAATATAATAATATGATGTTATTATGAGACTCACGTATGGTATGGTTTTAATAACACATACGATGTTCTCGTCGACACAGCGTACCCTCCTCTGAAAAACCTGTTTACGGTTATTTATAAGCGATATTAAAATGGATAGTTTAATTTTTTTTAAGGATTAACCGAAACTTTGCACAATGTTTTATTATAACCATGCGTGATCCTACGTACCTTTTTATGTATACTAGATTCGATGTACTCCGGTTTATTTGTTTACATCATCGTTCGTTAGACACCGCAGAAAACACGGATCTAAATTATGTTTTAGTACACCTATAAACTCCTATGAAACTAATGAGAAAATAGAATATAATCCATACTGTTGTCTGGGTTCTTCTTACACATTTTAAATTATGAGACGGTGACGTGGGGTTTCAACTCATTTGAATGTGCTGTATACATGTTATGGCAAAACACTCGTACCTGCGTTTACTGTTGCAGTTTCACTTAAACATAAAATATTATTCGACAGTTAAATTAGTTGAATACATTTTTATAGTTAAACAATAATTGTTTTATTTAAATGAAATCATGATTATAAATAACGAACTTGGAATCGATCGAGTAACTGTGATGAAATCATATTTGATTTAGAAATAAAACAAACGGGCTAGTTATTGCGATCGATTTTATGTACGTAATAATATAAGTACGGTCAAGTGACTCGACGTGTATCGTGTGTGTACAGATGATACATATGGAGTCCACTTGAACATTTTTATAGTTCTATTAAAGTGGTGTAAATATCACCGGCGTTTAAGTCTGTATTAACGGTGTGAACCGCGGGATTGGAGTCTTCTAAATTTGACTCTGTCAATGTGCACATGCATAGTATACATATATTTGTATATAATACTACGAGTTTAGTTTTATACCAACCATATTAATTTTTTAATCAGATCGATATCATCATCTGTGATCGATAATTTTCGGACATGCGGCTAGCATACATATAGGAAAGCTGTTCGTTCTATATAGCAACCTCGCGCGTACAGTAGTTATATCGAATCATCCGATCTTACATGTTCATCCGGATGTACACATAATGGTGTGTTCCAGGATAACTATAGATCTCACACACACACACACACACACAATAATTCTTTAAGCAAATAGGCTTCGAAGTATTTCCACGTATAGACACGCATCCATGTAATCAAGTAATTATATATTATAATATTCAGTTTTTTATTCCCCATTTAAAATTCGATTCGTTAATGGTCACTATACAACAACGTAGTATAGAGTAATTTCTAACAAGAAATCAATTTTTACGACTTAATAATGTAGTAAGTTGTATCATGTTACTTTATACAAATAAAAGTTTCTACAACGTATATGAACCCTAATAACTAATTATATTCGTATTATCATCCCATTTTCAAAATTCAAAGTCTTTTATGATGTTATTAACATTCGTTTGCCGATTATTTTACACAACGAGTGGACGTATTAAATTGATTAAAAAGCAATGACAAATTGTATTAATTAAATATGTACTTTTTTCGTCCGTAATATAACTAGCAACTAGTAGGATTAATGATTAATATTAAAATTCTCGATTCAATACGAGTTAATGAAACGTAAATGGCTCGAACTAATGTATACATTATACACCGTTTTTGTTGTCCAAATCTAGATAAAAATTTTAACGAGTCATCGAGATACTTAAAATTGTATTGTTTTATTAAAGTCGAACAATACGTATCAATATTAATTTATATACTTGCTCCATTTCTGATTAAACCATGCCCACGTATACTTTTCATACCGCTACGCATCATAATTTTGAAGTGTTTTTGCTAGAGGCTATTAATACGTCATGTTACACGCCAGGTGCAACTTTAAACTATCGTAAACTATCTTTTCAGCCTTAAGAACACTTGCTATGAATCGTACAAAGCTAATACACTAACATGTTGTTAAAATGTTCTTAATATTATAAGTCACAGTCGACGCAATGTCTTTTTATATTTTATCTACATTAATTAGTTATTATAAAATAAATTAGCTTTGTAAACCGTAATTAGCTGTATAGGATGAGTAATATTTCAGATTTTCAGGCAAGTACTTGAATGTTAAGCAAAGTTACAAGTGCAATATTTATTATAACAACGGTGTTTCAATCCTTTCTATGCAGCCATAAATTGCATACCTACATTTAATTAGTGTTTTATCTTGCAGATAATTTCTAATTAAAAATGTTTGTGTGTTGTTTTAATTGCATATAAAAGTGTAGTAGGTAAATTACCCAAGTGTACAAAGTAAATTATTTTGAAACTTAAGTACACAAAAAGTCTATACGAAACATAAATATTAAATATAACTCTATATTTACTCAATAAAATTGCAATTCCTCAGAGTAAAACATTTAAGACTTGTTTTTAGAATTTAACTAATGTGATTTTTATTAATACTGAAGTCTACATGATTTGTGCTTTTTAAAAAAATATGTTATTTGGAGGTATATTTTGGGTAAGACTAACTTTTAATTAACGAACAATATTGTGCTAAAGAACTTCACGTCTCGTCGGAATTAATGCTTTGTACATCGAAGTTTTTTTACATTTTTATTAAAAATTAGAAATAATGATAGTATAGAATGTAATGAATTTATTTACCGAACAGTGTATTTTACAATCACGGGTGTAGGATTAATTATTACATCAATTGTTATAGATGATCTACACACCGGAGGGGATGATCGGTTGTTTTTATACCAGCTGCTTTTAATAAGACTATTTGTTTTGTTTTTGTTTAAATTTATTATTAATTTATCTATTGTTTTTGTTGTAATTCAAATAAATGTATATTTGTTTAAAGTTGTATTTTATGCTCAATGTAATATAATCAAAAATTAATGACCTTCTATGTACGTTCGTCTATTAATTAAGAATCAGGACATAAGAAAGTTTATTATATATTGTTTTCAAGACGTAAAAAAAAAAATTGAAACATTGCATATAATTTAATTTAATTTGTAGTGTTAATTTATTATAATCCATTATACATTAAAATTACAATTGTAATGTTAGTATTATATCGATCTGTAATTAATATGAATTTTCATATCATTGTACAACAATATGGTAAACAATAAAAAATTTGCGTAATCTCTTAATATATTATTTAAATGAGAAGCTTTTATACTGATTACTTAAAACAAATCGGACTTATATAATCTATATTAATAGATAAAAATTTTAATAAGATGATTCGACGTGGCATAATAAACGTCTGGACATTTGGTCGTTGATATTTATATTTCACG
Organism: Sipha flava; assembly: GCF_003268045.1. Classification (NCBI taxonomy): domain Eukaryota; kingdom Metazoa; phylum Arthropoda; class Insecta; order Hemiptera; family Aphididae; genus Sipha; species Sipha flava. The sequence goes on along the minus strand of NW_020273628.1, from coordinate 306,127 downwards.
TAGAAACGTATTCTTATTCCGTATACTTTGTGTCTTATTGGTAATAAAACGTAACTTTATGTGTTATTGATGAAACAGGTTAGGAATCATCAAATAAAGATAAAATGATCAGATTAAAATTCACTATCCAAGTTAATGGTGTATTTTATATTTTTTTTGAAAAATAAAAGCTGAACACATTTATAGAAGACGCTTTACCAGATTAATTTTAATAAATACGTTTTAAACCGAAATTGATTGATTATAAACCTCAGCATTCATAAAGATTGTAAAATAAGCTCTATTATTATAACTATAACAATTATTGCTCTACAAATTAAGTCTAAAAAAGTTAAAATTAATAAAGCTATATGATGTCGACAATTTTTTGTCAAAAATATTAAACATTTGATATATTCGAAAGTTCAATAAAGCAAATATAATATTATGTAAATATAATACAAATAATGCACTCCATTTAAACTGTAGATATTTTTGGTTCGATTGTTGTTAAGGTTGTGAATATAAATTAAAATCATTCTATAAGCGCATTCTAAACACATGCATTCCTTCAAACATAATATTTAATGTCGACCTTGTTCGCTATACTTTTATTACTTTTGAATTATTTTTATATTGATAAAATAAGCCAACTAGTTTATCTCTTTATTCGACTAATTATTTGGTAACTGATGGATAAGTATTGATTAATACGAGTAAGAAAATATCACGTAATATGTGGTGTACCAAAAAGTTGAAATATTTTTATTTATACTGTCTGATTAGTTATTTCATCAACGGACGAGTGATTAACATACAAAATATAAATGAGCATAACCGTATTATCTCTACGATTCTATTGCAACACAGATAACGTTATTTATTCAAGCGCGAGGACTTAGTCCTAAAATATTATAGCGGTAGCTCAATCCCCGGCCGGTACAGATAATGTTGGCGCATGCTGCCGTTTTCACTTTGAGCGATTCGACGGACACGATGATCGGTAAGTGTCAAGAATATAGACGAGATTTTTAAAGCTTTAAAATATTTTTAAACTAAAAATTAATTCATTGATAATAATAAATCATTACACGTCAGAGTGATCTCGAACGAAATAAATCGACCAAAACGACGGAACATTGTGTCTGTAACCTCATGTTGTTTCCCTGCGATTCCGCCTTGGACGGTTTTCACCAATGTCCACCTGTCCACGGATCGTATCGAAATTACGTGAAATTCTAAAACTGTATTTACAAGTATCCCGCTGAACGCGAACATAATTTTGAAATCCGTACCGAACTCTAGTACGATTAAAAATAGGTCTCCGGGACCAAACCTTAAGGTTTTCGACTTTTATCGACATTTAAACAGCGTTGTCCTCCATGTTAAGTTCGAAATCGTATTTTTGACCTCTCTCTCGGGGAGGTCGATCGCATATCGTTGCAGAGCGTTTATAACGATCGGCGGACGATCGACTGGACGCGTCTTGCAGACTCATCACTCGAACTCCACCTATTCGACACACAACGCTCGTAGGGTCTTATCACAACAACGATAACCGTAATAATAATAATAATTATAAATTACGATGATTTCACATTCCGATCGCGGACGTGTGGTGGTTATCTGGTCCGGAAACACAAGGTAACCCCACCGCGTCCGCTTACAGCACGCACGCACGCACGCACGCACGCACACACACGGTTTTATCGACACTTCGCGTCTTCCTTCCACTCACCGCGGAACCATAAGCCACGTGCGCTCGCAGGTGCGCATCTGATTAGTGATGGGCGATTCTTGAGAGTAAATCGATAGTTTCGATCGGAATGAAAAGATCGATTTTTTTTTTTTTTACTCAATAGACGACACTTTTCGCTGATTTGCTCATGTTCCAAGTGAAAATTAGACGAAAAAAACACGGAAACGTGTAATTTGTGTTGGGCGATCCTTGAAAGTGAACCGTCGGAAATCGGAACGAAAAGTTCGTGAGAAGAACCGGTTAGAGCAACGCGATGAAACATCGTACAGACGGTTCGATTCGCGTGGTAAAAATCGGACGAACGATTCGAGTGGAAGATCGGTCGATGGAAATCGATTCGGATCGCGGCCACGACGACGGTCGCCGTTTTCCGTCGACAAACGCCAGCAGCACGGTGGACGTTCGCGCGATGTGTTGTTTGCTCGCGCGCGAAAACTCACCGCGGTGACCGTGCCGCGCCCCGCCGAACCTATGAATGTAACCGGCATTGGAGTGGGGGGGGGACGTCACACGGATTCGTCGCTCCGGTTCCCGCGGTCGCATCGCGAACGGATCTCGTCAGCAACGCGCACGTGCTCCCGCGGCCGAGGAGATGTGTACGCGAGTTCGTCCAGCCATCCGCCGGTGAGTAGGTTTTTTGCATTAAACTACGTTTTAGGTTAGGTTAGTTACATTTAGTTAGTTAGCTACATATTATTTACACGTTTTTTTTTTTTTTTTTTTTTTTTTTTTTCTCCGTTTAACGATCCCCCGCCCTCGTTCCCCGCAAGTTTACGATATCTCGTGGCACCGTCGTCAGCACAGCCCGCGCGGTTTCGTTTTCAAACGGTTGTTTTCGCGATCGCCCGCCGCACCGTTTCGGCCGTGTATGATGGTGCTCCGACCGTTTCCTTTTCGACGGTCCGGACGGTCGGTTGCCGTGCGTCGGTTTGAGAGCGCGATTGAAAAATATCGACCGCCGAGCCGCTACGAAACGCGGCCCACCGTAAACGCATACCGAAATCAAAAACGACCCGCTAAACGTTTTAAACGTACCCGCGATCGAACGAACGGACGGTAAACGGTTTCGATTTAGGAGAAAACGAAAAAAAATCGCTTGTCGCGAACGTAAACACGTTTTCGCGATATTAAACGTATTAATCGCCCCCTCGACAAGCACTGGCCATTGGTTGGGTTAGTGATATGTGTGAGTAGTAAACGGTACCGTCCGTTTTTTAAATATCAGCTCGTACGTATTACGCAATAATAATAATAATACTTAGTACGTACACCGAACCATTTGGATGCGTGGAACTACCGCTTATCGTCCATTGTCAGCTTATGTAATTAAAAAAATCAAAAATAATAATAATTATAAACGAAGAAATAACAATAAAAATTGTTTTTAAACAGCGCCCAATTTTTATTCACTGCTGATAAAAGTTTAACGAAAACATAAAAACTGTATGCTGATAAACGTATTACTAGATAATAAAAATTAAACTCAAAGTCGAATCAGAAAAATCAACTACGTTGTTCTGAACACAACGTTTTGAATTGCGTGCGTGATATTTATTTAATACTACAAATGTACGTATCGATTATAATCGACGAACACATTTCAAAATATTGTTCCGCTAAATGCATCAATTAAAATCCGTACCTAAATGTGATTATTGTAATAAATCACTATGAAGTACGTATGTAAATCAATAAAAATTATGAAATATTACATTTTTAATGAGATAATAAGTAGTCAACGTGGATCATGTGTCTCGATATTATTGTAAAATAATAAAAAATAAAGGCTTATTTAAATTTATTTAACAATCGATATTATCCGTTTTACTGTTTAAGTACGTACAAGTGAACTATGAAAAACCGATAACTACTAAAATACAGATACGTTTTTTTTTTCTACTTCACTCATATTATTTTGAATTACAACTTATTTTACTTTTACACCAAATTAATTTATTGTACTAAAAGAACACATGTTTCTATGTAGTGTTACTTATGAATAAATAAATGATTAATATTACATTATTCGCCACTTTCACGCTGTGGACACACAAGTTCAAAGTATTCTATTGTTTAATGTAAACATAATAAAATAAGCTAGCAACTGTTCGATAACTATTGTTTCTAAGATTTTAGAACTTATGATAGTTGATAATTATGATAATTTCACTCGACCATTACGTTATGACAATTTTAAATCAACACAGTTATCGATTAGTCGGACCACAATTTGCCTGAACAAAAACATTTTTTTCCGAACGATATAGAACGGACGACTTAACCACCTATAGACATAATGCTGCATTATATTAAAACGTGTACCTGTATGATATTTATTTTTATGTCTATGCGACTGGTGCGTGTATAGGTACGAACATAAAATAATATTTTTGTGATGGATCAGCGTGCGCGCTTTGACGAATGACAACGTAGGACGTCCGTACAAACTTGAATATTTTTTTAAACAATCGAATTGTGAAAAATAACTGGAGATCGTACGAGACGAGTGTGAGACGATGGACACGGAATTCCACTCTGGGTTGAGATATTATTCTTTGTGTGACGGATCAATAAATAATATACGTATAGTGTACCTAATATACGAGTATATTATGACGTACCGATGTACGGCGGTAACCCTAAAAATGCATAATAATAAAAATAATAATTATTATTATTGTTGTTCTTGTGATAACATTGGAACGTCTCTCACTTTACGAAAAAGGTTCGAGCTGATGACGATCGTTCTACGTGATAAGCGAACAAGTTTGAAAACCTTTTTTCTGGCCCACGTGTCGCTGACAAAAACAAAAAACGAAAACTACAACAAAAAAAAAAAACCAGTTTGTCACGTACAACACATACACATACGCACATACACACACATACGCACACGCACATTAAATATATTATACAAAAATCCAATACGCCACTGCCACCGCCGCCGCCGCCGTCGTTGTCCTGCCGCAAGTAGTTTTGTGCGTCAGCCAAGATCGTCCTTACCGCGGTCAGGTGAATAATATAATAGGTGTAGACTATATGGCCGTACTATCAGACATGTAACATCTCTCAGTCGTGCGTACCAACGGTATATTACGATAATAATATTATAAAATGGTTCCCCGGACGTCGCTAATGAAACACTAACAGTGTCCTACGATGGAAATTTAGGACGTGTGTGGTTTTTCGAAACGCTATGACGCGTCGTTTTATTTTGATTTACATGAGGGTTTGTCCGCCGACCAGTTTTTTATTCAACGGCTTTTTCTTCATTTCCAATCTTATCCCATTTTCCGCATTTTCAGCATGAAAAATGTACGAATCAATAACGTGTTGAAAGGGAAAATAATCCCTCTGCATCACGTCAACGGGGATGAAAACATACATAGGAGAAGCGTTCGAAACGGTCGCTCGACGATAAGACCTATTCGCGGACCTACTTTCGAACAAGACGAGTAGTGTTCACGCATTTGAACGCGACGTCCGGAAATCGAGTACGAGCCTATTCAAAAGAGGGTTATTTATGCTTCGTACTGCGAACGTGTTCTACCACCGTTCGTCCTGAACTGAAATCTGTTGTTCACGGAATCCATCGGAGAAAAGAACTTTGGTTAACCGGTGGTAGGTAGTATGGTGCGAGCAATCTCGGGGTCATCGGCGTTGGACTTTTGTCCCGTTCGTTAAAGTTCAGATAGGAAGGTAAACTCGCGATAACATATTTTAGCTTTATACAAAAATGGCTCAGATCAATCGGTACACGTTTGCTGAACATAAACTCGTCGAATTCAAATATACTGTATTTATATGTATCATTAACGGTGCAAATAATTCAAAACTTCAATTTCGATCAAAGAAAAAATAGAACAAACGACTACCGCGTACCGCGACAGTAACAGTAAAAGTAACAGTGTTCAAAAGTGTCACGATCTAAGTATTTAGTTTTAATCGTGTAAATGTTTATTACGATACGAGAAATCGTTAAACGCGTTTGAGCTACGATTTTTAATTTATTTATTCGTGTCCTTTTCAGATTAATCGTAAAATTAGTTTTAAACTAGCGAGGCGCGGTCAATTGTTTTTATGGCTTTATAATTGCGCGTTCTTTGTGCATATTGTTAACTAACTATTTACCATGATATTTACGACTGCCCGTAACGATACGTATGTTTGGGTTTTAAATCAAAACCCTATCGACTGCCGAGATAATAAAATAAAACGAGCCTTGCGTTATGCGGAATAAGCGTCATCAGCTGCGTGCTTGCGTAGTCTTGAGCAGCGAAATTGTTACACGAAATTACGATTGTTATAATTTTCCGATTCAGCAATACGGTAAAAAGGATGTATTTTTTTATGATTTAAGGTGAACGTAAGCTCAACATAACGTGAACGATAAAGTGTAGTGTGGATCACAGAGAAAAGTTGCCGGGAACGAAGAGGGAAATACCACAGCCGACAATAAACAATAACCAAGGTAAAATATGACGTACCGATATTATATTGTACTTGTTTGTTCAATAGCGCATATGTATTTAAATAATTGCAAATGTTGGCATAGGTTTTGAGCCGATACACACAACCAAATCGCACGGTGGATAGCGGTGGTGGTGGTGGTGGTGGTGGTGGTGGTGGTTATGGGGAATGATTATATTATGTACTTTACACACAATAGAACCTATTTCATACACGTACAGAATTTTTAATCCCATGTTCTTTCTTTCGATGAAACGCTAATCGGTAACTGTATGCGCAAGCACTCGAATTATCGTGGAAGGATTTCGTTGTATATTATAAAATTAGATAATGAGATTATGGTTGAGAATGATATAAGGGCTGTTTGTGAATACGCAGGGGATGTAAAAAACCGAAGAGAGTGAATATGTAGGACGAAGATGGCCGACTCCAAATAGTTGGGAGAAAGACAAGGAGAAGAAGAAGAAGAAGATAATCAAATTATAATCGTGTAAAAAAAATTCTCAAGCGTCTTAAAATAATCTATTGTTCACAAAATGTAAAGTATTCGAATTTCAATTATAGAAGAATCACTGAACGCTAAAAAATACGTATGTATTGTGTGTGTATAATACGTAATGGTACACTAAGCCATTCGCGTGAAAACAAACGGATATATGTTGATTTTAATTGGACGCTACGTAGTACCATTTGGTGTATCGAAGTGGGAACGAACGGGATTCATTACTTATCAACATACCTCACACGTTTCATTGTTGTTAAACAGTTGAATTGAGGAATACAATTATCCCAGATCAGTACTAACTTCTACTACAAACCGTAGTACTCAAACAAAGGCCAACTATTTTCTGAGCTTATTTTGCCCTCTTGTGATTTCTCATATTATCAAACGAATCCGTTCCTCTGGCTCGTATATGACGTAGCATTTGTAGGAATAATTAGTTTTATTTTTATTTCCTACTTCATCATTTTATTATTTAACTATAATATTTATTCAGATGTATGAGGTACAAAAAAATAAAAATAATAAATTAATAAATCTTAAAATGTGAAACCACACACTAAGTATTTCGGCATGAGGCGTGAACGGAAAACATTTACGGTGCGAGTACTGAGAAAAACTAAGAACGTTTTGTTTTGATGTGTATCAATTAATAAACCAGAAATCATAAACGTGAACAAGGGGCATTATGTTATTTAAAAAACAATCTCGTACCTGTCGGAAGGAAGTGTTCGGACGAAAAATTAACAAGAATGCGTGCTACAACAGAAAATCACAACATAAAATTAGTTTAAAAAAACAAATGCTTATACCATTATACCTGTTTAGTAATAATTTTAGGATTTTTTTCGATTTATTTTCTTTAAAACATGATCATTGCCAACGCAAATATGATACATGGTACAATAGAAGCCGTTTATAATTGATATTCGAGGGATTGATAAAATATGGTCATAATAAACGAAATTTAAAAAAATTCCAAACCTCGATATCGCAGCCTATTTATGTTGTATTTTTATCACCGTGAATTTTTAAGTCACAACTTGAACATACTGTAAAAGTTGTAATAACAACTATTAACGTACATAAAAGATGCGTGTGGTAAAGTGTAATATTTAAAATTCAATTCGATGCATGTTAACAGTCATTGTGAAGATGAAATAGTTTTCTAAGATAATCCGAAATTAGATCGTTATAACCAGTCATGAGTAATTTATAGAGACACTATACTTATAGGAGTTTTTTCGGACGCACCGTAGTCTGCATGAATAAAAATATTTTGTTAATTCGTAGCTCCGCATTCTAAAAATATTCATAACACCAAAAGTTCGAATGAGATAAAATTGTTTGAAATATCTGATACACTATTTCAGGGGTGGCCAACATGAATAGGTTTACGAGCCATACAGATAAATATAATAATTCCAAGAGTCAAATACAAGATAAATAAAAATAAATTTTAAGTAATTTGATAATATTTTATAAATTTAAACCTATACAATTAAAATTCAAAATAATAATATGATAAGTAAATTTTAATTGATAAAGCGCAAGCCGCATTTAATAATGACAAGAGCCACATGTGGCTTGTGAGCCGCAAATTGGCCATCCCTGCACTAGAACAACACATTTATCAATAAACCTATGTAAGAAATTTCATTTTTAAAATGATAGGACTTCGCTCGCCACGCCTTATGGCTACAGTCGTAAACTCAAGTGTCACTGCCTGGCCTTTTCGTGGGGATGGGATTTCGTCCCAAAGGGAATTATAGTCTATGACTAACCTAGTTTTTGTACAAACCTTTTCACGGACGGGTTTATGTTTTGTATGTGAACCAAAAATCTCGCCGCGCGGGTAAATCACCCATGTCAAGGGTTAACAAAATCGAATGTAGGATGTGAACATCAAAATAATTTTGAATTAATAATTTTAATAAATTTATACTTTGAATATGTAAAATGTCTATATTAATTATAAGTATAATACGTGCAATATTCTCTCGATAATTAGTGTAATTTTGAAAGTATCTTTTGCGGAGTTACGGTATCAAAAAAAAAAAAAATTATTGTGCGGTATTACGGTGCTACTTCATAAAATGATTTCGTACTCCCGGTTTTTCGGAACCTTTGATGTAAGGTTATTGAACCCGGCTTCTTTTATGAGTATAACGATGACTTATGACCGTTATCGTTATAAACGATTTCCATTTTACACGAGATATGGATCATACAACCACGGGGACAGAAGTTGAACGGTTCGCAGTTCGTACCTATCTGATTGTTGGGTAGGGAAGCGCGGAGTGAAATGAACACCCGAATAAAGCATGTTGTGTCTTGGCTTCACGCCTCTTTAAAAAAAAAAAAAATCCAAACACTGATGTCCTGTGGTCGGACAGGTGGCGACAGAAGCGTACGTGATGGCGCATCGGACCGGGCCGATAGCGAACATCAATCATCGGTACCGCAGGAGCGGGAGCAGCGGCAGCGAAAACGACGAAGAAATGGAGGAGGAGGAGGAAGAGGAGGACGATAGTGGTTCGTCGTGTTCGTCGTGTTCGACGTTGGAAGCGGACGAGTTCGGGGACGCGGAGCCGGTGACGTGGCAGCGGAGGCGTCGGCAGCGGAGCGCGGGGTCCGGCGACACGGCCACGGCGGCGGCGGCCACGGCGTTCGAGCTGCTGGACGCGCGCCGCCTATCGGACCTGTTGGACCCGGCGCGGTTGGTGACCGTGCTGGACGCGTGCCTCGGTTCCGAATACGTGCGCGGCTGCGTGGTGGAGACGTGGGACGAGGTGCTCAGCGATCATCTGGACGCCATCGCTCACCTGGTGCTGTACCAGACGCCCGAGCACGCCGTCAGCCAGGCCGTGTACGAGCAGCTGACGGAACTGTCCGCGATGCTGCGGCCGTACCGACCCGTGGCGGCGGCGGCGGACGTCGGAGACCAGATCCAGCGGCCGACCGCGGCCCGGGTGGACGCAAATCGCGTGTACGGCACGCTCAGATCGGCGGCCCGGTCGCTGCTGTCCACGCGGGTGGACGCGTGCTGCCGACAGAGCATGTGCCGCGCGGTCGGGCTGGCCGTGGCCGCGCTGCGGGCCAACACGCGACCCGTCTTCTCGGTGGAGAACTTCTTGGTGGAGATCAACGAGGCGGCCAACTTCGCGAACCTGTACTGCACGGGGTACGCGAAGCGCATATGCGCCGTGCTCAAGGACATCTACGACGCCGTGATGGCCGGCGAGTACCATCCGACCAACGTGCTGATCCAGATGGCCGTCATGGAAAAGAGCATCGGGGCCGCGCTGCAGACGCTGGCCGACGCGCGGGCCACGGCCGCGCAGAAGACGGCAGCGCAGCGGTCGCTGCTGGCCGAGCTGGACGGCGTGTGCGCCACGGTGCGCATGAAGAACCACGGGTGCCTGGACGACGGCGCCGCGGCCGCCGGGCACCGGGACGCTGCGGCCGCACTCCAGCCGGTCGCCGGGATGTCGCGCGGCCGACACGTG